>NC_051163.1:59092903-59155403 GCF_013339745.2 Dermacentor silvarum | reverse complement strand
TCATTCGCCGTCTGATTCCTAATTCTCTATACAGAGTGCACTTCGATCACGCAGGGCTACACGGCTAATCGCGGTCAGGAGAGCGGTGAGAATTGCGGAATGAAGGTGTGTTCGTGTTCGACAGCTCGTGAGTCTCAAGACGGCGTGCGATCATGCGTTAAACACCCGAAGAAACTGTAACGCAACTCACTGCCGCGCGCGGGCGTTCGAGTTAATGTAAATATAAGAGAAAGAAAGACGCTCGAACAAAATGCCGTCGCATTTCTCTCGCTACAGGACTTGGCCTTCCCGCTCAGCACAAAGGCAACACTGATCGGGTGCTCGCCGCTCCCTGCATTTCTCCGCAAGGCAAGGAGAACTGTACAGGCGGAGCTGATCTCTGTGGCGTCCGAAACGTTGCCGTTTGAAGCACCGTGTAGGCCTTATTAGTAATTACACGCGAATAGTTTGGATACGCACCAAGCAGGTGTGTCTGAATGGCTATAAGAAATACTCTTAGACGGCGCGAGACTGCTTTCAGCTGAAATCTCGTCAAGTTTCACTAGGAAGGCTTACTGACAGACACCATACGTCACCCGTCATCCGATGAAAATGAAACGCAGAGGCAATTCTCTCTTCATACTTTCGAAGCAGATCAGACCAAACACCGAAAGAAAACCGGAAAAGTATGTGCCTTTGGTCCCGGTGGGTCTTCGAATTTCGATACTACGATCGCCAGCCGAAAATTTGGCTCTGGTGTCAGAACGAGGCGCAAGTTAGCTTTTTTTCAGCGAGCGTGGTAATGACGGGCTGTATATCTATTTGTCTGAGTTTCGTACTTCCGGCTTCGAATGCCGCTGCGGATTCTCACAGTAGCTTTATTGAAGCGTATTTGTCATAGTAAATTCGTTCTATGGCTACCACCAGTATCGTTTAGCGTCTAATGTTTACAATATGGCAGCTAATAGAACACTATCGAGAAGAAGAAAAAAGTTCGACATCACTGATTGCTCAAGGTCTGAACTAATTAATGTACTGCCACTTCACCAAATACTATAGACGACACCGCCATATTGCTCGCTTACGTACTTCCTTGCTCCTGAAATAATGCCAAATTAACAGCAAAACAAGCGCAAGAAATAATCTTCTGATGGTGAGCGTTGCTGTCTAATTGTCTTCTAGACTTGGCAATGCATATAAGCTAAGTTGTCGTGTTTCCATTCCGTAAATTACGCGTCGAATTTGTGTGTTTGCGGAACAAACGTTTCGAGGCAAGCGCACAACACAATTCAACGTCGGAGGACACAACAGAAAAAACCAAATCTCGCGGTGTTATTTACCAACAAAACCATCCTAAATTAAGGAAAATGTATCCACTGTTCTTCGAGGGAACGAACGATTTCAACGTTAAATTTCCGTCTGGTAATTTAAGTATGAAGCCTCGTGGAAGCGGGCATCGAACCCTAAACCCTCGGTTCCGAGCCCCACGCCCTAATGACATTGTTCTTCGTTTATACGTGCTTTGGCATGTCAATCAACAACAGGACAGAAACGTATGCATACATTGAATAGAGAAGAGAAAATAAGAGGTGAAATGCAGAGAGGTTAAGAATAGCCGTCCAGTTGGCTACTCTGCACTGGGTAATATGGAAAGAAAAGAAAAGATGACGAGTAAGGAATATATGAACAGAATCTGTCTGTAGAAGCACGTGAGAGGCAACTGACAACGAATACACTTTTTCATTGGGTCCCGGTGCTTGGTGTACTTAAGGTCGTTTAATGTGAATACATGCCTCTAATCTACTAAGCCACTCTATACGTGGTCTTCCGGCTAAACACACTTTAATAAACGTTATAATAAAGTCTCGAAAATACAATCTCATTTGCCGCACGTCGAGATCTGCAGATGCGCTTGAAGCAGCAATGGTAAACACTCAAGTTGAAGGGCGTAGCTTCTTCTAAATATGGCAAATGCCCATAAACTGGACAATAACACTCCAAACGACCAACGTATTTCCACGTAAGTTGTCAACATGACAAAGGCTTCAAGGTCAAGACCAAGACAAAAGCTCTCGCTTCAAGCGCCACTCATATTTTTCTCACACTCAAATTTTCGTAATATCATCTTGAATTGCGTTACCGATTTCATTTTTGCAATTCACACAATCTATTCTGGTATTTCATGATGTAATTTGGCATTTCACAGTCACAGCTCGTATTCGCTAATCCAATCTAGTATTTTCACAATTCAATTTCGTATTGTTGCGACAGCGGACCATACGCGAATAGATGTGGTGCACCCGGCGTTGAGAACTACACGCCGCGGCAAATGTGGGCTGGCCCGCACCCGTAGGTTGACTGCACATAACAATCCATGGTATGGCAAACCCGCTCGCACTGTTGGGCAAGAAAACCTACCACAGCAATGATACATCTAGGTGATATTTTCATGCGCCGTTGATCGACAAGCATGCCAGTTCTATACCGCGGTGCCATAATACGAATGCGTCCGTCTCTGTGCCTTTAGTGCTTCACCGGCATAGATTGCCCAGGTAAACCCGCGTGTAAACGTAGGATACCCATTATACCTTGGTTATGCACCTCTTGAAGGTTCTACTGTACTGTTTTTTTTTTTCTTGCTTTTAGTTTTGCTTATAACGTGGACTTGTCCATAAAAAGCATCCCACAAAAAAAAAAAACACTACTTGGACTTTCTGTTTTCTTTTCTTTCTTTTAAAATGGAGTTACAAGTTGAAAAACCATGAATGGAGGTTGGTTTTTGCATAATTTTGCAGGTTGGTTTTATTGAACTCGCCCGTGTAAAAAGCAACATTTATTCACGCCTTACAAAGCTGACATGAATAACTTGGGTCCAATGGTCTAACCTTGCGATCGTGCTCGTTCCCTTCACGCATCGCACTTATTACTGAACTCGTTAGTCGATGAAGAAGGAGACAAGCGTGACCAAAGCGTGACCCTGAAAAGCCCGTGATCGCCACAAATTTAGCGCAAAAGACGCCTTAATTGGTTTCAGTGGGACCACTGAAAACGAGTTCCACTGGAATCACGGCAACGTATCAGGAAACGACGTTTATCCGGAAAAGATACACAATTACGCTCCGTAACGCATAAGGCAAATAACCGTCAAAATCAGTCATTTGTAAAAGTTTTGGGGATTGCCCTGGTTGACGGATGGGTAGAGATAATATTCGCATGGCGACATTATCACCAGCTCGTTGGCATCTTGTCTTTGTGAGCTAATAAAAAGACCGAAAGCGCGTTGCATATGTCATTAACAGTGTTTTCGACATAGCACAGCTCTTCTCGGGCGTCTGCGAAACGCATTCAAATGACAACGAGTATATCTTGCTCTGTATATAGCGATTCAGGTACTGAATAGAGTAAGAGAAATGCGTTCTGTATAGTAAGAGTTACTTTATGCATTATAGCAATAACTGTAACGGTTCATCAAAGAGGTGTAGGACTTCAGCTGCGAATCATACGTGTCCTCTTCATCGCATTACATCCTGGTTACCGTTCTTTACATTACTCAAACGAACGTTACGTGAATGATAAGACCGTAGCACGGACTGCGCCAAAGCCTGCAGGCGGTTTGTAACGTATACGCAGCTGCGTATTTACAAGTGCGAGTTGCAGCTGCTGGTGTTTCCTGTTTGATGAGTAACGCCCACGCCTCTAACAAAAAAAAAAGGAAAAAGAAAAGAGAGAAAAGGAAACATGTATCGGCGCTTTAAAAGAAGCGCGAGTTTCGAGCGAAGGCGACGTTGTCATCCCCGGTGACATCATTGTGAATACGGCGATCGTTCGCCGAGCGGTTTTATATGTAAACGGAAATAGACAGACGCGTCCCTTTCCGGATGTCGCGCAGGCCCATTTCAGGAAGCCTCGAAGTTCACTGAAGCCGGTGGGAAGTCATAGACGTTGCATCAACTCGATAGCGACGTCGACACGAGGCTGGAGGAAGGACGACTCTTATCTATGGATATTGAAGAGGCTAGCTATCCAACGGGCGCTTCGACAAGAGTGTAGAAATTTGCTGTTAAAACTACATGGAGTTCTACATCAGACGGATCAGCACAGATTAACTGGTTCATTAATTTAAATATGATTAAGTGATGATTGATTTATTGATGTATCGTGATTAATTGATGGTCGATTGATCGATGGGTAATTCATGATATACTGAGTGAGTGAGTGAGTGAGTGAGTGAGTGAGTGAGTGAGTGAGTGAGTGAGTGAGTGAGTGAGTGAGTGAGTGAGTGAGTGAGTGAGTGAGTGAGTGAGTGAGTGAGTGAGTGAGTGAGTGAGTGAGTGAGTGAGTGAGTGAGTGAGTGAGTGAGTGAGTGAGTGAGTGAGTGAGTGAGTGAGTGAGTGATCACGACCCCATTGACCCCAAGAAGAAAAGTTCCACTTGCAATGAAAGAGAAAGAAAGACAAACTGAAACTGACAAAAACCAAGAAAATTAACAATGGTAAGAAACAAATGATTGTAAACTCGGAATGCTTGGTGCCTGAGAGGAGTGGTAATTCATTAAATGATTATAAGTGTAAGGTCGTTAACCTGTTAACTGAACGTTGTGATTTGTAATGCAAGTAATGTCCGCCTGTTCAAGAAATTCTGCTAATGCTACAAAATTGCGCCACCGTTATCTCAGGCGATGTTTGAGAAATATGTATTGTATAAGAAGAAAAGAATGATGATGAATACGATGAAAAAACGTGCGATGAGCTAAAGAAAGCTATTCGCTTTAATATAAGGATAAGCAGAGATGTGTTTCACTCCAATTTCTCTGGCAGAATAAACAGGCGTTCAAATCCAATGCTTTCGAAAACGTCTAGACACCCACTTGGCGTCCAAACAGACGAAGATTGCGCATGCGTAGTTGATGTCCCTGTTCCTTGATCCCACGCGGACGCAGGTCGTTGTCACCGGACCTACTGTTTCGGAACAGGGAATATCTGATACTACCCTAGGGATTCTAGGGACAACCGGTGCGGAGATGGGGGGAAGAAAGAGAGCGCCGTCTTTCAAGCCGTTGCGTTTGTCTGCGCCGAGCTCCTCAGTGCGAGGAGCCACGAACGGAGGAGGGCGCGCGCAAGAAGAGAGAAAGAGAGAATTGAGAGAGAGGTTAGCCGGAGTAGGAGAGGAGGTGCGACGCGGCGAACGCAAACGGACCGTCGCACGCGGTGCTTTTGAGAACGGTGCGGCAGTTGTGCGCTGGTCGCTGTCGAAGGTGAACCGCCAGCTGTGGTGTGGCGGCGGGTGCGTTCTGTGTGAAGCCGAGGGTCGGTGGCGTGCCTCGTTGCCGCCTTTCGAAAGTCGGTGTGCGCGCTCCTCACGTGCTTCTTCTTTCCGTGCGGCGTCGTTGCTGTCGGAAGACGACGTCGCTATGCTGCTCTCCTTCGTCCGTTTGTTGTGCGCGGTGTGAAAAGGAAGGTGACTGATTCGTTCGTCGTCACCGTGTGTGGAACGCGATGTAATCTTGCCAAGCTTCAAAAAGTGTTTGCCTCTGCGTACCTGATCTGAAAAAAAAAAATTCTTCCTATCTCTCTCTCTCTGAGAAAGTGCAAGGAACGAATCCCCAGGCTCGCGAGAATCGCATCTAACAATGCTCCCACAACAAGCATTGTAGTAACTTTCGTTTCGACGCTCAGGATATACGGAACGGAAGCATCGACTTTGCGCCTGTGGAAGTCGCGCGCCCGTCTCTCGACGCACGCGGTAACGGAATCCCATCTTCAAGGAAACACCAACGAAGATGCTTCCGCGGACTCTGTAGGAAGTTGCCTTCGTCGCTGTTGATATACAGAACAGAAGAGAGCATCTTTTTTTTCTTCCCAAGCGTCAAGAGACGAAAAGCGATGAAGAAAACTGCTGGTGGGTGAGGCGCTAAGGCAAAACTTGGCAATCGACGTGTGCGCGTATTGTGTTGTGTTTGACCAAGTTTCGGTTCTTCTCTCCTGGTGTGCGTGTTTGCGTTCTGGCTACACGTTCGTTTCTGTGGTGCGAATGGCAACGGTTGCGTGAGCCCTGCGAAGTTGTGCTTCTCCGTCGGATTCTTTTCGCCGTCCTCCTTGAAGAAGATGGGGACGAAGAACTTTGTCGGATGTGCAGGACGGCTCGTCGCGCTCTTCGTCGGCGTCGTAGTCGCTACAGGTAAGCTGACAGAGCTCTTATAACCTCTCGGCCCCTTCCCTACAGCTGTAACCGTTTTGTAGCTTGTCTCAGTTCATCATGAATGTAGACTTGCAACGCACAAGAAGTACGCTAAGCCAACTTAGGAACACATTAATATCACGTTCGAATTATTTATATTGTGTTTATAAGCTGGCATTCGCAGGCCATGCTAGAAAACCGAGCCAGGTGATTTACTCGAAAGATTTGGTTTGCTTCGCATTTTTTTTTCTTTCAGCGTGTTGAATGATATGTGCAGCGTCTCCAAGAATCCGCAATGCGCGAATAAGTTTGACGGATATTATCAAGCGCATTCATCAAGAGCTAATTCATTCATCACGATATAATAATTAGCATTCAACGTTTATTTGACTTGCCTTTGAGGAAATTTCAACGTCTGCGTTCTGGTGCCCACACGCCCAAGCAAAACACGAAATCAAGAAGATGGGTTAATTCAAACCGCTGTCATATATGTAGCACGCAAACGTAATAATTTTTACGGACGCTGAGTATTACAACGTGTTAAAAAATAAACTTTGATGCTGAGAACCAGTCAGATATGCAATCCCCGACAAACTTTAGAGAGAACGCGTACGTAATCACGAATGTCAGCAAAACGGTGTAACGCGACTTGTAAAGCCTTATAGGGCGCAACGTGAGCCCAGCGCTCCCAGATATGCGGTAAACGGTATAACGACCATCATGGAAACACGAAGAACTTGCCAGGGGCGAAATGTACCTGCAGACATGTTATCTCCGTTGTATGCGCTTCAAATAAAGGAGAGAATCTCTGACCATGTCTCCTCTGGTTGCGTATACACTGTATGTAAGCCGTGCATTCGCTGACGCAACTACACGTTTCCCCAAGAAGTGCATGGAGCTTTGCTCGTAGCCTTCACCCTTCGATAGACCTGCAAAGAAACTGCGGACACCTAATGGAGCATGAAGTCTATTGTAACATCGCGCGGAAAGCGCACAATGCAAGCATGTGCCGAGTCGCGAGCCTGCGTAGGCTTCGAAAGATCCGACTTCGTGAAAAAGGCGGAAGAACTCGGGCTAGACATAGAGCCTTTTTTTTTTTCGCTACAAACAATTCAATCCTCAACCTTATCGATTTCACGTTCCTATTCCAAATTGCGCTTTCCATTTCTTCAATGTCCCCAAGCCCATGTAATCGACCGACCGTAACGACGTCTCGGAACGGTCATTTCATGGCGCTTCGGTAGCGCTAGAAAGTCGTGTAACTTAGTATTCAAGGCTATATAGTTGGACGGTAAATGCGCTTTGACGGTGGGCATCGGACTTGGGTATTCGGGTCGGCTTCGGCTTGTAATGAATCTTAGTCACTGCCTCTAAGTGAAAGGGTGTAGCCGGAGGGCGCACTGCTTCCAACCTCTCCAGTTGGACTCCGTTTAAACCTATACTGCTTAGGGATTTTGTATAGCGCTACCGCAGGCGCCTGGATACGACCATTGCATATCGCGCACAGCGGTACAAGTCGATCGTCCGCGCCTTTGGGAATACGTAACTGCGGATTGTATGCAAACCATTTAGCTGTCCGACTCGGCTATGAGAGACCCCAGTGTCAGGATATCGTTATGTATACCGTAGCTTATTTATACGATGGTGAGGTGTTTTCGAACAAAACATATGCTGCGCTAAAGAATAAGTCTTGGCAAATTTGTTTGCCACAGTTTTTATTTGTTTATTATTCATTCGTTTATTTCCGAGATTTGGGCCTACACGTTGCAGATAAGGAACGCATGTTACTAATGAGTTGTTGTGAAGCACATTATTTTGGGAGCTTAGCAGAAACTGAAATGCATAATGAAGCGTAGTTTTACAAACCAAAAGGTGGCCCGCCAGAAAACGACAACCAAAACGCACTACCTAACCTGGTTATGCGGGTCCATTAAAGCTTGTCGATGTGTCAGTAATATATAGATACAGTTGCTCGGGGTTGTGGACACCATGCGAGAGCCGTCCTAACCAAAAGAAAAAAAATAATAATAAAGTGTTTATGAAGGTATGCGTGATCGTAGCACAGACTTCCTGTTCCTGTCAGTCTGTATAGCCTCTGAGGAGGCACGGGGCGAAAATTGGCGAAAAAGGTGCTCCGAAAATTTTTTTTTTTTTCACCGACTGTACCCACTTAGCCCGCGCACTATATAGAAGCACTGCGCATGCGCGAGCTCGGCGCCCGACGCGATACAGATCTGCAGTCTGCAGCTCATCATCATCCAACCTAATTGGGTCCACGGCAGGACAGCGGACACCGCAAGAGATCTTCAATTGCCGCAGCCCTTCGTGAATCTATAACCCACCTATACAAATCTGAAGTATCCTATTCTCGCCGCCCCAACCTTTACTACTGATAGAGCGAGGTTGTCTAACAGCATAAACTAACTGAGAGGGCTATGAAATACGTCGTATAGCGGACAAAGTTCCCGATTCACTCCGACCTCGTCGGAATATCGAACACCGAAAAGCAGCCCGCCATGGCTGCATGGTAAACGAACCCGCTACCTCGCGCTCAGCAATAGAATGTCATAGCCTACCTCGACGGCTGTCATCTATTTCTCTGCCGCACCTTTTTGCTGCAGTCTCTAATCTTGTTACTCTTATAAACCAAAGGTTATCTGTTTTCTCGATTACCCGCCAGCTCAATTTCTACTAACCATTGACGAACAACCTATACGGACTATAGAGAGACGTATACAAAGTCCGAAATAAGCCGAGTTGTCGGCATATATAGGATCTATCAACAGCACTTTGTCGCGGCGGCAAAGTTAGTCGGCAACGCCTCGCTCGCTAACCTTGGTCGCCGACAGCTCGCGTCAGTGCTTTAACAGTACTTCAAAAGCAATTTGCGACAAAAAATAGCCTAGCAAGAAAAACAATCACACACACAACGCTCGCAGGCCCGACGCCCACGAAAAAATCCGTGTGCTACACTCTATACGCCCAGTAACCCAGTCCGTCCGCCGCTCACGCAACAACCGAAGCAAAACATAACAATATATAAAAAAGGCGGGGCAATTAGTAGCAGTATGTCTGAATGAACGAAAGGGCGAACCGGGGCAGCATAGCTAGCCGCATAAAGAAGCGAAGCGTATCGCGCACGATCTTTCCGAAGCAGCCAGAAATTGCGGCCACTGAGCAACCTTGAGCAAAAAAGAAAGAAATACATAGAAAAAGGACGCGAAAGAAACAGAAAGAAGCGTAGCAAAGCCGTTCTGCGGAGAGTTTGTTGACATTTTCCTTCCTGTTTCGACGTCTATAGCAGACAAGTGTTGCGAGCTAAAGACGACGTCGTCATCGTGTACACGCATGCTTGCAATAAGCGGAGAGGGGAGTATATTAGACGGCGAAATAACGTCGAGGAAGTGATTACGCGGTCCATAGCCCCTCAACACGGACGTTATGGCGGGGGAGGGTGCCTTTAAACAGTCCTGAATACCTCGGCACCGTCGTGTACCAAGCGCCGTTGCTCGCGACTCGGTTTCGAAGCTGTAAGATGCTTCCCCGAAATATTTTCTGTTCACAGCCTGCCCCGATAAAAAAACGATCCCTGAGCCGTTTAACTCGGCACCCCGGTTATTTGAGAAAGCACCACAGAGCGCGTCAACTACTGCAGCTGGTTAAGTCCGTAAGTAGGCTTGAAACGCAGTTAAGTGTACTGCCATTAGTTTCGGCTTAAGTTGCTATGAACTAAACCACTCTTCTGTCCTAGGATGCACAGTTGTGCTGTCGCTGAGATCGTTCTGGGGACCCCAGACTAGGGGTCCCTCCCACACTCTTACTACCTTTTCTTTTTGCCATAAAATGTTTACTCTCTCTGCGTTGCTTATATTGCTAAGAAAGCACCAACGTTTGCTAATATAGGAGGAGGCGTATTCCGAAGAGGAAATGCCTACGGTTACTACTAGTCTACGTCTTAGCGTTGGGGCATGCGACATAAGCCTTTCTCATTGTCTCTAAAACTGCATAGAAAAATAATATTTCGATAGATCACGATACGAACTCGGCGAGTCACAATAAAGGCACAATACCACCACAATCGTACAATACTACCAAGTGCGCACTATAAACATTTCTCTCTCTCTCTCTCTCTCTCTCTCTCTCTCTCTCTCTCTCTCTCTCTCTCTCTCTCTCTGCAATATATATGCATGCCACGTATTCTCAGTCCATGTGTTCTATTTCGCAAGTTTGGCAAGTTTCTCAACGTTGGTATCAAGATTCATTAACAGTGACACGAAAGCATGTAAGAAACTAGCTGAAATGACAGTCATAGTGATATAATTTAAGTTACGACTCCTGGATGTGGCGCTTGCAGTTTCATTCCATGCCATGTCTTTGTCAGCGAGCGCTAGTCATAAATGATAATCCGAAGCCACATAAAAAGGGCTACAAGGGGGTGCCGAGTGGTGCGTCTAGGACTGAATTGCATTTTCGTTTGTCCGATAGTTTCCGTCTTACGGCGCAAGCAGTTTGTGTAAGCTTATCTTCGAACGCTCGAGCCAGAAAGTGTCTCTGATGGAATCGAAGAAATTTATTTCATTTTAGTGACCATTTTATTTCATTTTATTTCATTGAGGTGAACTAGTGCACGGGAGGAATCATAATGCACACATGGCTGCTTATAGCTCAGATTGTACGAAGCTGGACGAGAAACTAACAGGCACGAAAATAAAACGAACGCAATGATGTTCTGCTGACAGACGCACAAAATCCGACCATATGGCCAAACCCACCGCCTAACCTTTCGGGCCTAACGTCGCACGAAATGTGACCATTCGAAAACGCTGGCGGAAGTTAGTGTACCATTTTGTCACCTTTTTCTCGGCTCAAAATTAGCCTGAACTGCCGCTGAGTCGGGCTCCCTAGAGGGCGGAAGAAAATGGCGCCTTGCGCTCTCCACTACACTCTCCCTTTCTCTTTCATAATTATTTGTTTAAAGGACTTATGGAACACCCGAAACCGTACGCGGTATGCAATACATGTCTGTGTTTAAGGCTTGCAGTAGGAATGCTATTTAGCTAGAATTCTGTAGAAACTTGTGCCTCTTGGCGCCTTCAACGGTATAGCCTGGTACTCGCCAAACTTGTAATTTGCCATTTGGCTCAGCAATTCTTCCTTGAAAGAAATCGGCGGTCGCTTAAGCTTGGCCTTCAAGAGTTTAACGCCATAGTATTCAAAGATCCTTGACTGTTTCTTACACTTCCCGGCAACTGCAGCTTAAGGAACCGTAATGTTTGCCGGGAAACGCTGGCGGTGAACGCTATGCACGAAGGCCCGAGCTGGCTCACGGAGGCTATGCACGAAGGCGCGCTTTCTGGTAGAAACGCGGTCTCTTTCGTGGGCCGGCCTTCTTTTATTGTTGGCACCTTTAATATTTCAGCCTGAGAAGATTTAGCATAAAAGGCATGCGCTGTCGGTGTTTTGTTTCATGACAATTGCTTGTGGGCTGTCACTCTCAAAATTCCGAGGAATAACTTTGTAAAGAATGCAAGACAAAGTGTGAGCAACTTCAGTGGTGAAATATATTTGGAGGGCCTGCGTGGCCGGGGACGACTCTCTCGGCCGCGGGCGGCAATGGCGACGCCGACGCCGGATTTTCTGCGACACGGGGCCCATAGCAGATGAGGTTTCTTTCAAAGACCATCGCTTTTAGCAAAAAAAAAAAAAAAAGTTAAACAATGTGATGTTTAGAATGAAAGCTGTTTTTGTTTTGCACACGCATCAGTCATGGCTATTTCTCGGCACTCAGAGCCACAACGCTGAAAGAGGAACCGCTGTCGCGTGGAGGCCCACCCATTCAAGTTTAAAAGTTTTTTAAAGGTTCCAAATACAAAGCCTGTACATAAGAGGCACCATGGGGGGGGAGCTGCGGATTAATTTGAACTAACCGAGATTCTTTGACGTGAACTCAAAGCTGGCTTCATTAGCATTGCTTTTCACCTCCATCAGATTATCGGAATGCGGCCGCCGTGAGTCGAACCAGCGACGTCATGCCCAACCGTTGAACGCCCTATATAGTTCACCCAGCCCTACCCAGACCTACCCAGCCACCAGAGTAGCTCTTATCCTTTCATTACCACATGTCATATCGAACCTTCACAGTAAAGACGTTTACGCCTGCTAGCCACGAGAAAAGCAACGGCAACTTTACGGGTACTTTGGTGCTTTATACACCCATAAAGGTGCTATCGTTTGTCGTGAAACAGGACGTGAAATTTTATTTATAGTGTAAGAACCAACTTGGTCATCTTTTCGCGTGTCAGTGTGCCCCACTACGAGCTTCGACAGCGCGGCAATTAAAAACAAATCGAAGCAAAAGCCAACGACACGACGAGCGTGTAGAACGACAAGTGTATACGAAGAAGTGAAGGGGGGACGCACACTTGAAATGCAAAGTGTGGCGTTCGAACGCGCAAGCACTTGTGAACTGCCAGTGACTATGTGTACATAATCGAGAGATGGAACGGGCAAGGAGGAAAAGCCGTCAGAAAGAAACCAAGCCGTTGGCGTGAATCTAGAGCAGCTCCTTCGACGGGCATCCAGACGTGACCGACAGCGTCGTCGCTCGTGGATAGAGAGAGAGACGTGGCTGACGAGGAGACGTCATGAAGAGACGCACTTCGTCTTCCTCTTCTTCTCGTTTGTACTCTACCTGCTCAGGAAGGTTAGCTCGAGGAAGGTGTACAGCGTGCTCGGTAAAAGAAGAAGAAAATAAAACACGGTCTAAGTGGGATGTGGGAGGAAGGAGGGTTGGCATCGGACACGTGCGGCGTCCTCGGCTCGTTGTGCCGCTCTCAACAGGGACAAGAGGCAATTCCGCATGCGTGTTCGCTAAAGCGCGCTCCGTGAGCCCACTCGGGCCGTCGTGCGCTCTAACCCAGCTCCAAAGCGGGACGAGACGCTGTTACACGGCGACGCCGTCGGTAAGGTGCACTACCGCCTCGCTGTTTGTCGAATCGCGTTTTTCCTCGGTCTGTTTCTACCTTTCTGTTCCTTCCTCTGTCTTCTTTTTATTTTTCCCCCTTTTTTAATTTTTTCCTGCGCGCGCGGATGGGATTTTTCTTTGTAGTTCACCCTTCAACTGTTCACTGCGGAAAACATAATATATATGTACATATATTCGTTGCCGTGCAGAACCTCATTGTGACCCTTATGGCGCGAGGATGCAGGTTCGAATCCCGCGCGCTGGTGCAGCGCCTGTTAGGAGGTTTCAATGCAGTGGTAGTAATATAGTATTAAAGGTATAGTAGTAGTAGTAGTAGTAGTAGTAGTAGTAGTAGTAGTAGTAGTAGTAGTAGTAGTAGTAGTAGTAGTAGTAGTAGTGGCCTATACAATCGTCACACAACAAGTCGGTCAAGGCACTCTTGAAATTTTTGCGTTCGAGTGGCCCTATTAGAGAGACTATCGTTCTCACGGATCTTCCCAACCTCCTCTATCTATTTTTCGCGCCTTTGATTATGTTTTTCTCTCCGCTATTCTTCCCGCCTTTCATTTCCTCTTACCCTTCTCCCAGTGCAGGGTAGCAAACCAGAATCGCTTCCGGTTAACCTCCCTGCCTTTCCCGCCACGTTTATGTATCTCTCTCTATGTAATAGTAGTAGTAGTAGTAGCCACACAGTAAGTTAGTATTTTAATGGCTCAGAATCCACTATAGCTATAATGGGACATGACGAAGTTTATCAGTAACAAATAAGGTTCACTATTGGAGGTAAACGGCTGGCGGTTCGGCTGACTGTCATATTGCGCTTGGTTATATTCGGTGTCAAAGCTCGGTTACTTGGAAGTAGGGAAATTGCTTTTAATCGACATTAGGCATTTAGTATATCCAGAATTCGAGATCCTACAACATGGAGTAGCCGAGTTGCTCTTCACCTCAATCTCTTCGCAGCAACTCATGTATGTATAACAGAACATAGCGGATCTGAATGGTATACCCGTAAAATATCACTGTATCTGTTCCAATTGGTAACTGTCCCATACGCTGTTTCATGGGAATTTGTTTGCTTTTCACACGTTATGCTGCGCTCTTAATTATATTCGCGGCCCATGTATTCTCATTTTGCCTGTATCTTCCCCTTTCCTGCTACACTCGGCGAAGGTTACAGCATGTACAAATAAATTAATATGGGAATGCGCGTAAAAATGGTATCATATGGGAACAATGTGACTATTTCTATTTTTTATTATTATTATTTAGAGACACGCCATTGCGCCTCTTATACTGTCTACAATACACCATAACGGGCGCCTTTCTCGAAGAAGAAATGGAGAACTTTATATTTTGCATGTCACGAGTAAGCGCGCGCGCGTGAGTCACATATATGTGTGCGTACGTGTCGCTCGATCAGATTTCGGTCAGTGGAGCTGCTGCATTCCGTTATCGGGCGAAAATGCAGTGACGCCCAAAAAGCGCGCGAAATGCCTCGATGCGCGTCAGCGGAGCGTCGCGCGGCTCAAGTTCATCCAAAGTGTCCCGTTTCCGGAGCCCGCTGAAAAGCATGGACGCGCGAATAAAAGGCCGGTCTCGTGTATATATATATATATATATATATATATATATATATATATATATATAGCGTAAGCAGTGTGGTGACGCTGAACAATAACTGTATATATTAAGGAACGAAAGCATGTTGTCTGCTCGAAACATAGAGAAATACGTGTGTGCTTTTTACGAGTCCAGTAATGCGTAGAATATAGGCGTTGGTGCAGAACCGAAGTATCCGGCGAATTTAGCTGTGACCTCTTTATCCCATACCGGGCACTTCAACGGGCTAATAATTGTTATTGCTGTAGTCACACCCAACCAAACAGGGCGGCAAAGGGAATTGATCTGCGTTGTTCTCAGCCTTTTTATCGTTTGCACATCACAACCGACGTATACGGCATGTTTTTCTTCGCATTCGCATGAGGCAAACGAAAACGTGCCGCACTGTCGAAGTCCAGCACGCAGAAAGACGAAACACGGGCAGATTGAACAAGCAAGCGTTTGTTCCTTTGTTCATTCTGTCTGTATATATATATATATATATATATATATATATATATATATATATATATATATATATACTGTGCTACTGAGAAACCGGCCATTGACACAGCTAACTCGAGAACTTTATACAAACGCCACCTGATTTACCATACAGCGTTCTCGCTCGTGCTCGTATTATGGATGTGCACGTATAAATAAGTATACGGTGGTGCGCTGGATACGACAATCAGCCAATCAGTTTATTTCCACTTTAAGTAGCAGAGGGCCAGGAAGTAAAAGCTCTAGAGACCTTGACGAGGCTTCCTAGACACTGTACAGTTCGGCATCTGATTACATTTTACGTGACATTTCACACTTCAGCAGTGTGAAACACCACAGTACTTTTTTCAATATACCATTACTTATTGACAAGGTCAAGTTCGTCAAGCGGCGATTGGAGGAGCGTCCGTTCACCGAAGAAACGTTTCGTAAAGGTGAACACGCGACGGCCATTCATCACTGCAGTCGCACGAAACAGCCGAACCAACTTCACCTGCCCCCATTCAAGGTACCCTTCCCGAAACGGTCACGTCACTCGCAAGTACACAGTATACGGGCCTTCTTACATCACTTACTGGCACACGTTTGCTTCTACACCCTCGGTAGTTAATCAAACGCCGGCGCGTGGCGCTTCCGACGTCGCGTCAGGACCGCGAGAGAGGTCACAGATGACGTATAGCGTCATCTGCAGCAGCACCACCGTCACAGAGCCCGCCGCGTTTACGACGACGACGACCACTAACGACTGCAGCCTGTCGGTGCCGGCGCTTGCCGCAGCGGCAGCTGACACGGGCCGTTCCACACGACCAAGCGGGCCGTCCGGCCCGAGTCAAGTATACACGCACGATGATGCCCGGTGTGTGTGTGTGTTTGCGAGGGCGAGTGGGGAAGGAGAAGGCAGTTCCTTGACGGAGAGCTAACGCGCGCGGCTTGACCTTGCGCCGTCTCTGACTCCTCCGGTCTACCCTCCGTCGCCGACGACGACGAACGAGCCAGGCGGCGGCGTCAGCGGCAGCTGTGTCGGCGTGCTGACGCATAAATGTGGGGCACTGGGCTCGTGCCGTTGAGTCCCGTTCAACAACGCCGTCCAGGGCGACTCCAATGCGGCGCTGTACGTGTGACGATTGCGGCGCTGTACGAGAGCATACCCAACTCACAATAGTGATGCTACTAAGAGTAAGAGCCTACTATATAGGCGTGCTCTGGGGCTACATATATAGAGCTGATGACGCTTAGGAACCTCCTTGCTCCTTATACTGGCTGAAACCTAGTTCCCAAAGAAACTAGACGCTTTAGGAAATTAGACACACAAATTCAAATGCCGTCCGATCAATGGCGCTGTATGTTGTTGTCCAATGTCTGTGTTGATATTATGTACGCTGTGCTTAGTTTCACACTCACGGCGGAATGCGGTAAAGAATACCAATCTCTCCCTCCTTGCCGCCCCTTTCGAAGGCAACCACCGGTCACGCCCCTGCGCCCAAACCTGCATTTCGCGGTTCGATTAGTGCCGCAGACAATGAGGCCGTACTGTGAGGCAGACACGGCATATGGACAGAGTGTTGCCCTGCCACCACGCCTCCTTTCTTTTGAATGAACAAGCACCTGTGCGTCATAAACAAAAGTGCAACATTTAAGAGGGGTTGACGTCTGAGCAAGACCGTGCGAACGCATTGATGCGACGACACACCTCCTCAACAAGACGGGTTTGTTCGAAAGTGGGCGTACTTAAAGGGGGAGGGGGTGTTGCACATTTATTTATTTGAATATACTGCATCCCAGGAAGCGCTATTGCAGGAGTTGATAATAGTGTAGAGTACAAAAAATTAAGCATGTTAATATAAACGCAATTAGAAACTATGGAAAAAACATTTTTTTTAATGTTATTCAGCTGCATCGCCAGCCAGTGCGGCAGCCTAAGTTCATGCTGCAGTCACAAGTCGTCTGTAGAATATGCAAGGCGTATTTCGTTTCCAAATAAACTCAATTGCAAATATGCGCTCGCTTGTTCTGTTTGTACGTTTCTGCTTCGTCATGTCGCGCAGTTCGTATGAATGAAAGCTGGTACAAAAACAGACTGTCTTGATTCGGCCGCAGAAGACGGCAGGAAATGTTTTTACGCAGAATCTTAAGACCAAATTAGGGCAACAAAATACAAGAGGAAATGTCGTTGCAGTGCCCCTGTTAAGACTTTAAGGAGTAGAAGAAAAAGAAACTACCACACACACACAAAGAAAAGCTTCTTAGTTGAGAAAGCAAAAAGTAGCGCAACGCCCGACCAGTGCAGTTCCTGTCTCCGTGCGCTGAACTGTCTTTCACAGTCGCAGACCGAGCGTGAGCGGTGTGACCCAGTAAGTCACGCCTTCCTCTCTAGAGGCGCGCAGGGTCTCCACGAAAAGAGAAAAAAAAGAAAGAAAGAAACACATAACAGGACCGGAAGTGGGTTTCGAACGTCACAGCCGGTTGGATGCGCAATGCTACATGGCTATATGCTTCCTGTCGCTGACGTCACGCGCACCATCGGTCCCGGAACGCGTGGTCTGATGCGGTGGGCGTGACCGCGTGTCGCGTTTTGGCGGGGGAAACACGGGGGGGAAACAAGAAAAAAAAAAGTCAAAACGTGTCATGAGTCACACAGTATCTGAGAAACTAGACGTCCTAGGTAGAGGAACAGTCACACAGGCGACACGGAGGCGGCAACATTGGGGCAAAGTAAGTGGGCTAATCTTCCGCAACTTCTCAGAATGTAGAGAAGCAAATGAGCCCCACTGCTTTCGACGACCTAAGCTGTGAGCCGTGAAAGGAAGGAATACGGCACGAAAGTTGTCACGTGCTTCTTCAAAGTATCTAGGACATCAAGCAAACTACACGTATCTTATAGAGTGATATAAAAGAGAGGCAAGGCAGGGAGATTTAAAAGACGCACGTCCGGTTCGCTACCCTGCAATACTGTAGACGGGATGTAAAGACCAAACAAGAGAAAGAAGTGGTGAGAAACCGAAGCGTTTTCTAGTTCTATAGCGCAGAAATTTGTGACAAAATAGACAGAAGTCAAGGCATGCAGACGAGCTGTCCGTTTTGTCCCAAGTTTCTGCGCTAAGCACTAGAAAAGGACCGTAGTAAAGGAACTGAGAGTTGCGCGCGCACGTGTATATGCGTATCAAGTTTATAAGCGGTCGCAGGGACCTGTCGACTTGAGGTATACTGCCGTAATGATCTCGTTGTTCTCCGCGCCATCGACGCGTACGGCATCGGAATGTTTGGCGAAGCTAAGCGCTCAAACACATTTATCAATTACAAGGAAACTGTAAGGAATCGTCGAAGAGAAATATTGATTGAAAAAGTATTCGTAGTGAGAAATACCGTGACAGAGCGTGATGGTAACAATGTCAAAGGTAACGAGCAGTGATGAAGTGCTAGTTTCGCCCATTCGCCTTTCTTGCGAATATCCTTTAATTTATTTTCTTATCATTACTGTTCTGTTCGCATCCTTTCCCGTGTCTTCACCAAAGGCTTCTCTTTTTTATTCTGATTTCACTGGTTGCCTATTTGCGATAATTCCTCTAACGTTCTGTGAGGCTGATTGATTTTTTTTTTGTCATAGAAAATAGTCAACAGAAAAGCGGGGATTGTTATTTTTCCCATGCGAGATTGTCCGGACGCCAGTGCCCACCACGAAGTCGTCTTGAGATAACCGACACTAATATTGATCAGCGGAGGCAGCAATCTTGACTGATACTGCAGAATTATCAAAACTTCTACTAACAAAAACGCATAAAGCAACCGTTCCTCTGGCGTGTTTGCTGCGTAATGGTGACGTTTCCGCATAAAGCAACGGATTCCTGATAGATCTGTAGCCAAAGTAAACGTATCCATCTGCGAAAGTTTAGTAACAGAGAGTTACATTCAGGCTGATTTACATATGTCTGAAACAAGTTCCTGCCCCCCTGCGGCGTGACTTTCAATGCGACGCACAACTCAAACGCATGCGCGATTACCGGCGCAACGCTTTATCTAACACTGAAGGTCACCTCAAGCTTTTCTTGGAGGACAGCGGCTTAATCTGCGATGCATTGCACCGCTGTACCCACTTTCCTGGCAACCGTTATACGCTGCCCGAGTTCTCCAAATACTGCTGTATCGCGGTTTTTCTTGTTCCTGTTCTTGCCGTTTCCGCACTGAGATAAGGATAATCGAAACTGCTGGAAAGTGGGCTAGCCGTCCAAAAGCGCAATTTGAGTATAGCGAGGAATAGGCATCGATTACGCGAAAGTGCGTAGCCGCGACTCGGTGCTACCAGCGATAGAAGATTACGTTGGTTAGCGTTTCCCGTTTGGCAGAAACGTCGGTCCAGCTGGGGGGTGCTGGCCTGAATTATGCGAGGGAGGAAAATTGGAGGGCCAAAACGCTTAATACTGATGCCTGACGCGCTGGTAAAAGCATTCAGGACGAGATGAATTGAACGAGAGGTTTCACGCTATATAACGTTTCGCACCGCCAGGGTGCACGACTCTTGCTTTTAATGGGGCAGCATTTAACAGTTCAGTCCTTCATACGCTGTGGGCGTATGAAGGACTGAACCGTTTAGTGTGTAGTCGATCACTGTGTAGTCGATCACTATGTAGTCATTATCATGTCGTCGTCTTTAGGACGAGTTCCTCCATCTTGAGCTTATAATGTACCCTCTCCGTCCGGCGAATAAAAACGAAACTTTGCCCACAAGTATACGGCCACGCAAAACAGAGGTAATTGGAGATCGCAGGGAGAGGCCTTCGTCCTGCAGTGGACATAAATATATGATGACTGATGATGATATGATGATGATGATGATGATGATGACACTGCCGCCGAATTTTGTGCGGGCTTTTGTGCGCCGCTCAAGACTCTAAAGAGGTGGCGTATTTCCCGAGAAGACGGCGGTGTCCCTTTGCAAGAACGTGCCGCAGTCGCAATCAATGAGTTCGGAGCCGAAGTAATTAACCGCTGAAGTCCACATTTTTGTTCGTTTGTTTGTATTTTAACCTTTCACACTGTTACGTTTGTTACTTAGAGTTCGGAGCCGAAGTAATTAACCGCTGAAGTCCACATTTTTGTTCGTTTGTTTGTATTTTAACCTTTCACACTGTTACGTTTATTACTTCATTCCATGAGATACGCCGAATAATAGGAAAGAAACAAAAACGAAACAGCTATATGTTAACGCACCGTTTGGGAAGAGTGGTATCGTTCTCAGGAAACAAAGCTTAAAAAGATTTAAGAAGCAACAAACGCTTCGGCGTCCACTAAATGTAGGGTTTTAAAGCGATTCCGCCCTGGACGTGGCGAACTACGTCGCTGTCCATCATTTCTTTATCTGTTCTAGATCGCTCGACGCTATGCGTAGTCGTCGAAAAGGCGGTTTTTGACGCTTGTTTGAGCATATATTTACTCCGTAAGCTCTCTTAATCGCGTCGATAACAAAAGGGCATTACGACATCGGCCTTTAAATTTATCGTCATGAAAAAGCGCCATTAATTGGTTGCCGTTAAAGAGTCAGGCACGTGTTTGCCTTAGGGATTAGTAATCTGTGAAGGCGTTTGCAGAACCTTTCCTCGTAGCGTAAATCAAGCGGTTGGAAAAAAGTGTACGGTGCACATGAACGACGGATATTTTGTTTGTGTCATCACAAAAATGTCTGGCTTAGAGTAAATGACACTTGCATGCCACAGAAGTGAAAGCATTGGCCCTGTTCTGTATATCACAGATGATGGGCGCCGGAAACGCTTATTACGACGTCCAAATGACAGGAGGTCCCCTGACAGTTTTTACTTTGGGACCTCCTTCTGTATTACTATTACTTTGTAACTGTATTAATGTATAATAATAAATGATTGATTGATTGAAAAAAATATAGAGCAAACTTGTTTTAAACGATGCTCCAATCGGACATAAATTGAGTACCATTTCACCAATACTATAGTCAAGAGCATTAATTTGTTAATGTTGATTGCGCAATGATTAATGAGGTGATTAATTATGCGAGCTCCCGTGACCATACTTTATATTATGAAGAAGCAACAGCTTGGGGCATTTTCTCCAAAATTTCGCGACGTATTCTATACATCTAATACCTCGTTCAATTTGGTGCCCACCTGAAGGCACCATTGCAAGCGGAATTTATTTTTATTCACGACACTTATATGCGTCCTGCCTGGACCGCCCACAATACACAGATTTTGCTTATCCCTCCCAACGTGGGAGCGGCCGGCTTCGGGCTAGGAAACTAGCGCGACCCAATGGACCAAAATAAAGTTTTTCCATCCATCCATCCATCCCGTATTTGCAAATTCGTGTTTTTTTTTTTTCACTAATACCCCGTAGGTTTGCTACCTGTTCTTATTCTAAATAAAAATATGGCCTCCTAGAACCACTGTACCCGTTCACGGCAACGTCAATCAGGGGATTCCAGCGCTCGCAGAGTGAGGAAATGTCGCAAAGTGTCCTTGATCGGCTATGCTTGTAGAAGCGCAATAATTTAGCCTTCTGTATCCAAAGTAGTCTTCTTTCTTTTTTTGAGAGAGAGAGAGAGAGAGCCGGAAGAAATTTCTTGTCAGAGTCAACGCAAGTAATTCATTGCGGACAGTGTACGCGTGTCGCTTACATTGAAGCAAAAAGAACTCGTCAGCTTAACGCCAAAAACAGCGGCAAATACGATCTTGTTCCACCGAGGGCGCGGCACACACTTAGCGGAGGCTCAGATGGCTACGTTATCCTGCAGCTGAGCGCGAGGTCCGGTGTTCGGTTCCCTGCCAAGGCAAGCCCGCATTTCCATAGGTGTGGCCGAGTTCACGAAGCTTTTGGTTCGTAAGTGCTCTCTCTCTCTCTTTGCCATTGGCCTGCCTTCTCCGCTAATAACGTGTGTAGCATCGCGATTGGCTGAAATTCGCTCTTACGAACATTTCTAGCGTAAGAACCTCTTTTTGTGAATACGGACCCCGATGTAGTTACATTTAGGTACACTTTAAAAAAAAAAGGAGGTGGTCTGAATTAATCTGGAGCGCCCAACTACGTCGCCTCTCATAGCTCTACGTGCCGCCTCTTCAGTACGTTACCCTACAATTTATTTTTGTTAACATAGTTATCATGAAAACAGTGCACACAATTGCTTGCAGATGGTCTCGCCGCTTGCGTCGGGCGTCTCTGGGCGTTAACTAAAGCGCCATGGTTACAACACGATTCTCAGTAATGCACGTATCGAAAGTAAGCGTCAGCCATACGTGCGAAAGAAAATTATGCGACTGAAACACAAATGTTAACGCAGGTCGACTGAGGAGTGTGTTTCCTAAAAAAATAAAAATACTGAGGGACAAATATGGCGCTGCAAACATTCAGCCACGGTGAGAATCGTGGGGCTCGACCTTATTAAGAAGGCTCGCTTTCCGTACCATTGTAAGGTCGTGGTCATGGGTACTACGCAGAAACTTTAACCAACATAGGCGGTGTCCAGAACATGGCGTCGATTGCTTCTTTCTGGCCCCTCACAATCGCTTCGAAAGCATAGCCTTCGAGATTCCTTACTCCGAGGGCGTGTATTTGACATGACTTCGTTGATAACGGCAGTATTGCGTCGAGTGGGCTGAATTCCAAGTGATATCTAAGCGAAGTTTGAACGGACGAGGACGACTGTACACGAAAGACTGCATTGTCCCGTCACGCGCTGGTTACAGCGGCTCGTCGATAACCTATATCGCGACTTGTGTTTTAGCACATTGTGGTTAAGTTGCGTCGGGTGCTGAACTCGAACCATTTCTCAAGAGCCTTTAATCGATTAACGCTCGCAACTAATTTATACTTACATATTGGTTGCATGTATTTGTTAATTACATACTTAAACATCAACACACTGGAGTATGCGTGCTAATTCTAGGTGATTTTTTTTAAGATGACGCTGGCTATGGTTAATTATTTTTGACATTCTCAATAACCTCTTTTGTTTCTAGTATACTAAACCATTTTAGAATTTATAGGCTAAGTTAGGCTAATCGGCATAAGACACACTTTCGATGACAAATAAGCTTCGACGAGGTCACTCTGATCCAGAAGAACGAAGTTTAGCCAAAGCCATCCACTGACTACCCATTTCTACGCTGGCCTATAGCTGTCAGTATGGCGACGTACGTCGAAACTAACGCCAGGTATTTCGCGCTACTATTATTGGCACGGATAATCTTGCTTCGGTCGAAAAGAAAAGCGATAGCATTGGGCTAGGGGAAAGGAAACCACGACAGTTAACAAGACACGAATAACGAACTCGGAAATGGAATTAATTATTATTAATTACTAAACTATTCGAAGGACGTCCAATGCTCGTCGCACGGCGCGGCAGGAGGCCAGGAAACGAGCCAGTGACCAATGCCAGCACGTTGCTTCCATCCTTCGATGTTCTCAGACAAGCGCTAATCATCAGGGGCACGCCACGTATATCCCTATATACGCATACCAGCCAAGCGCCAGTATTACTGGCACGCGCCCCGATCACTTTGTTCCGATAAATGAGCGTGTCGCTTCGTTCACTTTCTCCGCTGCAATCACCGGCCGTCAGCTAAAACCGGATGGGAAGCGAGTGAGGGACGTGGATCAGCGGGCTAAGTCACCACTAACAACCAGCACGAAACAACGCCCCGTGCAGTTCTTCTCTCTCGTTCGCAAGTTGGCGTCAATACGGGAAGTCAATTACGCGGCACGTGATCATTGTCGTTTGCGGGGCAGAAAGCATGATTTGGCCGCCGGAACGGTAAGGGGGGGGGGGGGGGGGGGGGGGACACTCTTTTGCGACACAGCGCATACCGACACACACGTTACATGTTGGACGTTACGTCGGAAGGAAGGAAGCCTGTGTTTATCATCGCCCGTCCTGGCAACGTGTATGCGTCGATCAGAGACAGAAATGCACGTGTTTTGAAGCGAAGCGCGAGGCCGTCGCCCAGTGCTGCGTTATCGCGTGTAGAAGCCCTGTAGTGTTATAGGGCTTGTATACGCAATATGAATAATGCTTGTGCTTGCGGAAGCCTTTGTACCCGCCGCGGTCGCTTAGTGGCTCTGGCTTTGCGCTGCTAAGCACAAAATCGCGGGATCAAATCGATGGGGTGCAAAATGCTAAAAACGCCCGTGGCCATTGGGTGCCTGTTAAAGAACCCCGGGTGGCCAAATTAATCCGGAAGTTCTCATAATCAAATCGTGGTTTTGGCACGTAAAACCCAAGAATTGAATTCAATTCAACATTTGAAAGCCCTAGAATCGAGATCAGCAGCTCAACGCGAAAGCCACTTGACTATGGCAGCGGGGATATAAAGAGTAAAAACTCGAAAGGTGGGAGAGAGAAAAGAAGCTTAATTACAGGTAAAAGGATGACGTCGGCAATGTTACACAGCAATAAAGCGAAGGGGTTCACACAGAGGAAAAAATGGAAGCTGATATTTCGATACCTCTGCTCATTCTTTGCAACTCGGCCTTGGCCAGGTAGTAAACTTATAGGCGAGTGCACTGAACAGGAAGCTCTTACTGTCGAGATTATTTCCTCCTGTCGTTAAGCATCGCACCGCGAGGAGCCAAGTGGCATTCTGGAGGCATCGGTCTCGATATAATCGTCGCGCGCTTCGAACAACGAGCGCGGTGGAATTTTTTTCCCCTTCAGTAGAGAGAGCTTCGCGATGCCAAACACGCAGAGCAGCTAGGCGCAACGAACGCGAATCAGCTGCGCCGGAAGAGGTGGTTTCGCAAGCAACATTTGCTGGCACGCGCTTCACTTCATCGCGAAGCTCGCGCGCTTCAATTGCCAACAAGGTCTCGCGACACGAAAACACAGCTCGACAGCAACCGAGACAGAGAACACGTGCTTGCAGAAACTGCGTGTACGCGTTGCAGCATTTTCTTTTTCCTGTGTTTGGTCAGGCGCTAGTGTGGAAGCATAACCGAAGTGTTAACGAATATTGCATTATTATTATTATTGTCTCTGTTCGAAAAGATGTCGGTGCTTGTGAGAAGGCGTCGGGTATTCCTCTGCTCTTATGTTCGCAGCTGTGCACGAAAAAAAAAAGTTTCAAACAATTAAAGCATAGCGAAGAGATTGTAGTGAGAACAGCTCTAAAGTTCACGCGTACACGCAGCTTATGAATACACAAAAAGGAATGTTCCTGAGCAGTTCTCTAAAATCGAATATTCATGTTGGTTCATTTCGGTGGCGTTCACAGCGTGTGCATATCTAAGGAAACAAGGTATAGGCAGAGTGAAAAGGTCCTGACATCATTCATTCATTCATTCATTCATTCATTCATTCATTCATTCATTCATTCATTCATTCATTCATTCATTCATTCATTCATTCATTCGGCTTAACATCCCGAAGCAAAACAAGTGCTGTGATAAAAGCCGTAGTGAAGGGCTCACGGTAAATTTTTTCCAGCTGAAGTGTTTTTAGCGTGCACCTAAATCCAAGTTTACACGAGTGTTTTCGCATTTCACCCCATCGAAATGCAGCCGTCATGGCCGGGATCCGAACCCGTGACCTAATGTTCAGCAGCAGATCGTCATAGCCACTGCGTCAGCGCGGCGGGTAAAGAGCGACTCTTTTCAACTAATTTTATTTTCACGAATAACTGAATATACATACACTGATGCAGAGCGAACAAGGCAAAGCAGAGCGACTTATTTCATAAATCAGTCGTTATGTTTAAGCACAATTTCCTCGAAACTCAGCAACATATTTAAATTAAGGTTTCGAGAGTGCACCAGAAGGTGATCTGACACACATCATTCAAGCCTCGATGATTGCACGAATTAACGAGGTCCGATGCTCTGACATCACTTTGCAATGATTGCCTTGTCTTCCTTTCCGCCAAGCGAGTAGTTTGTTAGTTGTTAGAACTACTACTATACTACTACTACTATACCACTACTACTAGTAGTAGTAATATCAGTAGTAGTAGTATAGTAGTAGTACTACTATACTAGTATGATGATACTAGTAGTATAGTACTAGTACTAGTAGTAGTAGTGGTATAGTAGTGGTAGTAGTATAGTAGTAGTAGTACTATACTAGTATGATGGTACTAGTTGTATAGTACTAGTACTAGTAGTAGTAGTAGTGGTGGTTAATAGTAGTAGTAGTATAGCAGTAGTAGTTTTAAAGCCTTAGTGGGGTATAATGAATCGGATGGAGGTAGTTGGTCACGCATCTTCGCCCGCCGGCGAGTAGGTTTCTCAGTCTGTCAAAGTCCAGCATTATAGTCACCGCCTCTCGCTGCCGCTGCCCGAGCCGCAGATGGTCTTCGCAGCTTATACATTCAGCTGCTGATACAGCTCAGCGTATTTTTTTTTCTCTCATTAGTGCCCGTTTAAAAGTCCGAGCCATTCAGTTTCCAAAGGCGACGTTTGTGTTTTCGAAGTCGTTGACTCTCAAACGGAAGAAAGCGCCCTAGCACAAACAGCGCCTCGTATAGGAGCGGCGTCGTGCGTGGGCACGTTCAAGTCGACGCTAGCGTTGCACTCACTCTCTCTCTCTTGGCGCCGGGGCAAGGTCAGCTGTGCACCGAACAGGAAGGCTGCAGGAGGGGGGTCCCGCTCGGCTGTTGTCCCAATTAAGTCGGCCACGCGATCGAGGGGCGGCGGCGGCGGGAGAACGTGAACGCCACGCATCGAGTGTACGGCGAGGGGTAATGAATGCAGCCCTCGCTATTAGCGGCAGACACACGCACGCACCCACGTGGTTTGCCCCCCCCCCCCCCACCTCCCCTCTCTCCCCCGTGTGGGTCCCGCAGTAATCGGAGACGACCGCACGCGAACGCTACTTTGTATGCACGACTTCAAACCCCTTCTTAAATCCGCGGTTCTCGAATCTTATGGCACGGCAAAGGCAACTGTCATTCTTGCGAAGGGGGATTCTTAAATGAACCCGGTTGTGGCCCTGTGGGTCTTTTCTCTCGCGTATGCATTTCTCTCGGTTTGGTTTGCTGAACAGCGCAGTTGTGCGTATTTCTTATTGTGTGATTTGCGTCACGGATCCTTTCTTTTTTTTTTTCATTTAGCATGTATTTTTGGCGCCTCTCGTAATGTATTCCTCTTCATTTGACTTTAGCGTGCTTGTTTGCAACCTTCTTCTGTTGACCCCTCCCCTCTATATTGCTGTATGTGCTGATGGTATTATAAATAAATTAATTAATTATTTGATTAATTAATAGTGGTCTATCGTTTCGTCTTAAGTGTCGTATTATCGCCTATTGATGTATGTCGCTTGTGGGCAAACGAATCCGTCCGTTAGGTCAAACGGCGGAACCAGGCCCACACTTTTGTGTGCTTGTAACGACACTTGAATAGGATATTACTTTCGAAAAAATTACCTTTCTTGTTTTACACTTGGTCGTACCTTCGCTTTCAAACTGACACAATGTGACAGATTTCAACGAGAAAACGCCAACGACACGTAGTGTTCCGCTGCCATTGACCCCTCTTACAAAAGCGCCACCTGGCAGGTCTCATTTTATACTCCTATTCATAGCAAAAGGGTCGCACTAATCTGCAACGGCAAGCCAGTGGGTATTACGCCGAAAACCCCTGGGGTAGATAACCCCCGTCGCGCGAAGCGCCCACTTCGTTCCCGTCTTCCCAGACGACTCAATGTATAAAAAAGAGTGAAACACACCCCGTCGCCTTGTCTGAAATTAAGCTTTCGAGAAACCTTTCTTTTTTCTTCTTCTTCTTCTTCTTTTTCGCACAAGGCACTTCTGTTGCCTGGAGCTACCGGCAGCTGCCGACTTCACTCTTCGAGAGTGCCGCTCAATACACGCCGCGCTTTGAGAACTAAAAGGAGAATGCATCTGCGTCTGAAAACTTCAGTCCGTATATAAGAGAAGCGGGGGAAGATGGAGGCGGTTCTGTTCATCGTCTAGCTGGCTTTCAACTAGACGCGGTCACGAGAAAGATAGACACGCTGCTGCTGCGTCTGCTTCTCCTAGAGGGACCAAACACGCGAGGGAGACGCGCATTTTCAACGTCACTTTTCGGGAACCTCCGAGTCCTTTATTTTTAGGCACTCGCCGCTAGCGATGCAGCTCGCGAAGCAGGCGCAAGAGAACGCTATACGACGCTGGTCGTTCCCGGCTTCCTTTGGAAGCCGGCCAGGCAAGCCCTGCCTGCCTCTGCCCTTCGGACGTAACGGCGGGCGAAGGGGATGTCGTCGAAGAAGCCAAAGCCAAGGCTGCGGTGGTAGACGCCCGGCTTTCTTTCTTATTCTTTTTTTTTTTCTTTCATTCGCGCCGGTTATGTTAGAAACACGTAATAGCTATAGGTAACAGTGTGCTTCTCGTGGTGGTGGGCGTTCTGTCTCTAGTTGTTGAGCTTTCGGCGGCGGTAACCCATTCACCGAAGGAAAAATTTGGGTGGCTGGTTAAGATTGATTATAGGCACACACAGAGCGCGAACTGAGAAAGAGTTTAGAGGGAGAGGTGACGCAAACAAGCGCTCAACTCTCGACACGGTGCTCGTTTCTTAAGCTTTCCCTCGAGCCCGAAAAGCCGCTTCGAAATGACACTGTAATGTTTTGTGGCCTGCTGCTGGAGTCGTTTAAACAGCCTCGACCCGCCATTACAACTGCAGTTACCAGCAAATCTTTAACGACGTGACGCAACGCTCCTGTGTCGTCTGCAGGTCGGAGTAGCCCTCGTTAACACATATACATCTATCGCACAGGAATGGCTGACTCACCCGTGTGAGCCAAGTGCAGATGTGAAGAGACCATTGATCATCTCTTGTGACACTGTTCACGCTTCGACAAACAACGCCAGGCTCTCCAGTGTGCTAAGGCGAAAAAAATTTCACAGCGCAAACACCCGGGACAAACCACAAAGAAGAGACGAGACAAGCACTGGCGCTGACTAACAACTTTCAACGACCAGTTGCTTGTCACCGTCTATTCTTTGTGGTTTGTCCTGGGTGTTCGCGCTGAAATTTTTTCACCTTGGTCCCCGAGTGGGCCTAGCCAGGTGACGTCGAGTTTACTCGCGTCTATTGTGAACCGAATAAAGTTCACTCACTCACTCACTCACTCACTCACTCACTCACTCACTCACTCACTCACTCACTCACTCACTCACTCACTCACTCACTCACTCACTCACTCACCTTGAATTTCTACGTACCAACTAGCCCCAACCGAAGTTTTATTGATTTCCAGTGTGCCTAGAGTAGACTGGATGCTCCGCCTTTTACAGAAGCAATGTTCTTGGGCGCCTGGCCTCACAGCTCATCAGCCCACAGAGAACCTTATGAGCTCGCCTGGGGTGCTATTCTGTAAGAGGCCACCTAGTGGACTTTCCATTTCGGCCGCCGCTGATTGGCTGGAGCAGCACGAGTGAGGAAAAGCCACGTGCCCCCAGCCAGTCTCCTTCTCGCTCGTACAGCAGCAGCCAATCGGCGACAGCCGAAATAGACAGTCCACTAGGTGGACTCTTACAGAATACCACCCCTACAGTACGAAGGCGATACGCTTGAGTGTCTGACGGTAGATACACTGCACCGTACTTAGTGCGTGCGAATGATCTTGACTCACATCTCCTCTCTCTCTCTCTCTCTCTTTTTCACTTCCCCATCCCCTTCCCCACGTGTAGGGTAGCAAACTGTACAAAATCTAATTACGTTCCCTGCCTTTGCTTCCCTGTCTCTCTATCTCTCTTTGTGGTCCATTGCGCAATAACATTTCTGTAGGGAGCTCAACAAGAATAGCTCGCCCAGACGAGTTTCGGAAGAATCGCGACTCGGATGGAGTCGGGTCCCACCGGTCACAGACTTACCGCAGTAATTTTATTTGGTGCCTCGTGCTGACTCATCACAGCGTAGCGGTATGTGCCGTCGCTGGGACCACGGAACCGTGACGGCAAAGGCGTCTCGGCTGTGCGCAGGTGCATTAAGCCGCAACGCATTGTGTACGAGCCGGCCGCGACGTTGTCGAACGGCGTCGCCGACGGCGCGGACGGACTGCTTCCTGGTTTTAATGCATGCGTCGCGCGCGAAGTTCAAACAGGCGATACGTGTGCCCCCCGGCAACGGTTCCGCGCTCCCGACACTTTCTTTGCAGTGTCACGGTCGTGAGCGCGCGGATCTCAAACAGAGATAAGTGGGTGAACAGCCGCCTGGGAGAGCGGCGCGCCTATACTGGTGTACGCGATGTCACGTGTCACTGACGCGCATGATTACGATACGATCATATCGCATATAATGACACAAAGTCGAGATAGCTGGTAGGGATTCATGTTTAAGAAAAAAAAAGTTAGACGTGAAGAAATACGGACTCTTCAAGAAGAGGTAAACGGACAACACAGACGCGTCAAATATTAAGTCGGTCTAGGTTCGATAGACTATTCGTCTATAGAAGTTTATCGTCGTTTTCACTGTGTCAATGCACGACTTTGCTATACATAGAGAACTGCCACCGAAGGTACCGCCGTTGCTCCTCCATTCGAATCTCTCGTGACACAACGGACGATTCGTCGTAATCGTCAAATGAGCTCCCTCTCTGCCGCTTTCTCTGAACACTAGCCAGTTCTGACGTCACATATGATATATGACGTCACAGTCTAAAATAGCTGGCGCCGCACCGATTTTTCCCATTTTCCTCATTTTCTCGCCTATACAAATTCGTTATTACGTAAGCCTAATTCTTCAGTATAGCTCGACCTAATACTTTGCAAAAGGATGGACAGTTGCGCTCAACATCTCTCCTCAGCACGTGCGTCCATCCCAAGTAGCGCCTTTTCTTGTTTAGGTTTTATGGCTTCCCTACTTTCTGATATGTTCATCTGTTAACTGATGTTCTTTAGACCATCTGCTGTTCCTTTGCTACGGTTTTCGCAATATATATGTTGATCGTTTCAATAGAGATTTCGTTGAGGCTTAGCGCTCGTCCTGTCATCTTCTAGTCTTCGTCTGTGTCCTGTCGCGCTATCAACCAAGAATATGTTAATACTTTGCTTTAATGTCCCTTTAAGCTCAATCGCGAGCTAGCGAAGTGCGCTATAGCAAGTCGCTCGCCAGGTCAGTTCAAAGCGCCGATTTCCAGAGCAGCCGTAGATCCGTTAGGCAGCGCTCCGCATATGACAAAGGGCGCACAGCGCGGCGTTTTGGGGGGCCCCGGCGTAATGGAGAGCCGCTGTCACGTGCCGGCATACCCGCCACTCCCTCCAGGCTCCAGTTCGAAACTAGCTGGCGCGTAAAACTTTGAAGGCACAACGAAGTCGTCGCGCGCCGGCCTTGCGCGAAAGGCCTGCGCGTTATACGCAGGTAGTATACTACACAATACGGCGAAGAGGTGCGTGCACGCCTATACAAACGCACAACTGCGCATGTGCGACTTGTGTCTGCGCGTGTGTGAGGCAACGGTGGCACTACGAGATGCCGTAAAACGAAGCGGCGCGGCTGGCTCTCTGGCGTTTTGTGCAAACACTCCGGCGGGGGTTGCTTACAAACAGGACTCTTGCGGAGACAATGGCCAGAAAACAAGGAGCACTCGAGAGAGAAAGAGAGGAGGAAGGCAAACAAAACAAAAGAAGTGAGGCCTGAAATTCGGGGCCCGAAAAGAAGCGATAGAGGAAGTGGCCCAGTTGTCGAGAGCTCTTTTTTTTTTTTTCCTGTTTCCTCCTCTCCCATACTCTCTCTCTCTCGCCACTCAGTATTTTCATTGTGTCTTTTTCTCAGCCCGTCGCTTCTCAGCGTTTTCTCTTTCGCGGACCCTCCCCCCCCCCCCCCCCTCCTTCCCAGCGCGCTTTCGCTGCTTTATTTACTTTCCTTTAAGTCAAAGAACTCCGGCCGGCCCTTTGTTTTCGGTAGACACGCTACGGCTTGGTGCCGGGCCGGCCGAGTTTCGGTTTGAACCCGTTTTCTCGGAGACGCCTTGCGGCGTTCCTTTATCGCCTCTTCCGATCCGACCGTCCTAATATGCCTCCTTCCCTCTCCCCGATTCTTACCTTACCCCTCCCCCTCTTTCTACTTACAACAGCCAAGCCCTTCCGCCCCTGTTTGTTTGGCGTGCTCGCCGTCTCCGAATCTCTCGAGAAGATATCCGTGCGCGAGAGACCGACATTGCGACATGCCCGGTCGTTTACATTCGCCACCTGTCGCGTTCTCATCTCTCTTCTGCCCTGACGTCGACACTAATAAGCGCCGCAAGTCCTGCCGGCGTCGTTGTTCCGATTTAATGGCGAATTGGTCGCTTGCTTCCTCTGGGGCGACGTCGCGGTCTGGTTCGCTTCGCTCGATCTCGTTAGCGCTAGCTCGCGGGACTCCGTCGTATATCATATTCCGTCCGAATTCTATTCGGTGCCGTTTTAAACGGGTTGTTTTAAACGGTGACGTAGAAAAATACATCGGCGACCCCATATCTCTTCCTGCTCTATTGAACAGCAAAACGAAGATATAGTCAAGAACGAAAGAGAAATGATAAAAATCAACCGCCGGCCCCAAGCCCGCCCCAAAGCAGTTCTAAATGAACGAATTCGTTCAATTTCATTAGCTATGCCGAAGCTGAACCCCCTAAATATTGTAGAAATGAATGAAGTTGAACGACGTGGTGTATTTAGGACGGCTTTGGGGCGGAGGCAGGGGGGGATGGAGGGTGGTGGCCGGCGGTTGATTTTCATCATTTCCCTATTGGCGTATATATATATATATATATATATATATATATATATATATATATATATATATATAGTATGTGTGTGTGTGTGTAGAAGGGGTCACACGTACGAAAAAGCAACTTTCACTCTTTTAGAATACAGTGCAGTCATTAACCTTTATTAACCACAAAGAAATTAACCTGGACCAAGCAGGCCCCGTCAAGGTTCGTGTCGTCATTACAAGCTAGCGCGGAAACTTCAAGGCGGCATCGCCACTTTCGTTCTCGCTTACCGAGTCTTTCTTTCGCGCGGTAGGAGTAGCGTTTTTGGTATTGTATGCAAGCGCATTTACTCATTCAGATAACATAATTTTTTTTTCCTACTCGCCGTGGCGGCTTGGGGGCCGCGGCTTCGCGCTGCTAAAGCCGAGGTCGCGGGTTCAATTCGCAGTGACCGTATTTCGACGAAGGGAAACGCAGAAGCGCTCGCGTATATACCGTGCATTCCCCACTATATGGCGTGCCTCACAACCGTGTACTGTGGTGTTGGCTCGTGAAACCCCAGAATTTATGTTCTAGAATAGTAGCTTGCTGGGCCAGTTGGTTCATTGCAACTTGTGTAACAGCGCGAAAAATAACAAGAAACGGACGACGATAGAGACAGACCCTCCCAAAAGCCCTAAAAAGCTAAGGCAGTATAGCAATGAAACTGTGCAAACGCTTAGGAATTCTTTCACTTGTAAAGCAAATCCAGGAAATGAAAAAAAAAAAAACAGCGCTCTTTCCACTCTGTCTCTATCGTCGTCCCTTTTCTTGTTATTTTTCGCGCTGTTACACAAGTTTATGTTCTAATTTTATTAAACAGATAATTTATCTCATTATAGAGTCCCTGTAACGGCTCGTCGTTGGCGCTATTCCACACTGCATATACCGCAAACGCCGTTGCCTTAATTCCGCAGAAGAAAGCGAAACCGCGTTCTTTCTCCCGTGAAACCAAAGCGCGATGCGCGGAAGCGTATACTTGGAGCTGCACGCAACCTATTTGCCTCTCCGAACCACATAGCGCATACAAAACACGCGTGAGCTTGCGCGCCACGCCTCGGAAACTCGAGATTTCGAATCACGCTTTAAACTCGTACATCTTTCTCCCTCCCTCTCTGTCTGTCTCCCTCTCCTCATCCTTCTCTCGCCGTGCAACGTGGTTCTCTTTGTTCTTCGCAGAGATTTCTCGCTTTCGTGTGGACGGCGGAGGAATTCTTCCACGCACGCTCGTTAAAGTCAACAAGGCGGAAATGCAAAACAACCGCGAGACGGGTCCGAATTAACGCGGAGAAATTTTTAAAAATACATAAATAAATCACGCAATAAAGCCGTGCTGGAGAATCGTGTGGAGCCTGATTAGGCGTGCTTCAGAAGGCGACATTGCCCAGACGCAAGATTCAGGCCTCGTGTCTGAGCAGCGTACGCTGCATGAAGTTCCGGCGCTCGAGAGTTAAGCGAGGATTCCGGGTTTTAAGCCCTAGCGATGAAAAAAAAAAAAAAAACAGGCCTTGAAGAAGGGCTGTATACGCTTGGGAGCGCTGCGTAGAATTCGTTTTATTTCCTCTTGTTTTCTTCTTTTTCTCCTCTGACTGTCTCTACGAATCGTTTCGAATTCACACTTTTTGGCGTGTTCGTTTGCCTTTACTGGTCGTGTAATCAGAGTTTTAATGCGAAGGCATTGCATGCCCCATTGCGCTAAAATACGTCGTAGTCGGCGTGACCGAAAGATGGTACCAAAAACGGCCGCCGAAGGCGAAGTGTGAAAACACGTCAAAAGGTTCTCGGATTGACGTCAAATTTCTCAGGGAGGTTCCTGTAAATATAGTAAATAAATGGCTCTGAAAAGAAAATTTGGTAAATATCGGTCTGGCTGGGATTCGAACCCGGGCCACCGGGTTGCGTGACTAGCACGCTCGCCCGACGCTACCGCGGCTCCGAATTCGCACATTAACTACGGATTAATCGTTTGGGGTAATACATATCTATGTTATTTGTCTTCAGTTCAGCATATATAAAATCAAGCAACACGTATCATCACCCACAGTTCACCCCGCTCTAATAATATCGGCCTGTTTGAGCAGTACAATATCAAGAGCGCTTATGTATAAAAAAGTTATTCAACTCCAATTTAGTAATAATGTTTCATAAATTGTTTGATTCCCAGCTGACCTTTCAACACATTCAAAGTAGCTCCCTTAGGAATACCAACCCCACTAGGTTCGCTTCTAATTATGTTTTTTGTTATCATCCGTTCGCACTAACTATGGTTAAAAAAAACATTTACATTCACTACCATTACACTTTGGAATCGTTTTCCTTCTTCACTTAAAATATTTCATTTCAGCGTTTCAAAGCTTCGCTAAAAGATTTTCTGCTGACCTCTGATAATTTTCCTTAAAAAATATTTGTATTTTCAAGTCATCTAACCAATAAGTATCACCTGTTTTTTTTTTTTTCTTGCAGTGTTACCACTTTGCCATATTTTTTTTTCTTTGTTCGTTCTTGTTTTGCCTTCTGCCTTTAAAAATTGTACAATTTTTGTCACTTCCGTTGTTATTTCTGTGACACTACATCGATTAGAACATTGTTTGTTGGGTTTTCTTTCGTTATTATCATTTGCTTTTCTTGCAACTAATATACTATTACGCCATCCACTGTATATATACTGCAACAACTGTACAATTCTGTTGTAGCTTGTAACCGAGGGTCCCGTTTTCAGTATTAATACTTTGGGACCCTCGTCTGTATATTAGATTTATGTACCTATGTTTTGCGTATGAATCAACTTCTTCAACTTCACGGTTCTGGCTGACTAAAGGTGTGGCCTAGAGCGTGCGTCATTTGGCACGTGACGGCGCAACCAATGAGGAGGAGGTGGAGCCACGTCATGAGTGCATAAAATGAGCGCGTTCATGACGTTCCGAGATCTACAAATGGTATAATGCTTTCCCAATCCCACACGTAAGCAGTGTTAATTGTCGCTGCCGAGTTTTTTTTTTTCTTTATTTTTTTTGCTCTGCCCCCAATAATCTTGTTTTTTTTTTTTTTTTAATGCGAAAGCATATATGTCTCTTGAGCCAGAAAAGTCGGCGTTGTCCGCAACGAAAGGTAACGAAATTATCATCATCATACCGGCATCATCAGCGTCTTGTATGATGCCAGTAGTAATACAGAAGATAGGTGGAGTAAAGTGAATTAAGGTGAAGTAGTCGGCCATACCATGCAGTCCCTGCAGAAAGAAAATAGGCCACTAACGTTGCCGCAATGAGGATATCATTTATACTGGCCGTGCACAAAGAACGCAGGCCATCAAGGTGGATTAAGGTTGGTACAAATTAGAACAAGGTGCATTAAGGTTGATACAAATTAGAGCAATGTAGATTAAAGTGGATTCAAGTGAATTAAGGTGGATAAATACTGGTACACCTTAGAGCAAGGTGGAATAAAGTGGATTACGGTTGGAACATTACGGTTGTAACAAATTAGAGAAAGGTGGATTAAGGTAGAGTTGTGAAGTCATACTGCTTTCGTATTCAAATCACGTAAGTGACTGTGGATTTTGTTCACGGTTGTTGTACACGCGAAGCTTCTGCTACTGCAGTTGGAGCCACTCATTACAGCAGGGCCACGAGATATCACTTTGTATAACCTACATAGTTTCTCAAGTCTCCTACGTAGATTATTTTCTAATATATCTCTAAATTTTAATATTTTGCAATAAAGCTTATGTGGCGCAATTCAGTGGTACATCTAGCAGAAACCTCTTATCTAATTTACGCGTGAAAACAAAAAAAAAAGCATGTACCGTCCATCGCTAATACAAAATAAAATAAAGGTCAGCTAGCCGCTACCGGCAACCACCGTCGAACTATTACGTTATCATCTCTGCTTTAGGTCGTATTAGCCCCGAGAGCGACCTATACAGGGGGCGCTGCGAGCGCCGCTCGCGTGACGTCAGGGCACGGACTCGCGCCTGTCATCTGCTGCTGTTCGGGCGGTGTCCGGGCGCCTTCTGCAGTGTTTCCGTTTGTTCGGTCTCGTTCTCTAAGCTTGTAATACTTATGACAGTCCTCTCAAGTATATCTTAACGACGTATTCGTTCACGAGAATTCGTTCAAAGAGCTTATTTCCTGGACGACAGTATATTTCTCAAAGGCAGCGCTACAGTGCCAGCCGAAGCTCAGACCAGCCCATCGCGGGTTTTTTATGCGTGGATCTACATTGTGGAGCAAGGGTGGCTGACCGAGCGTGTTGGTAAAGTTGCATCTTCGGATAACAGCGCGACGATCTACATGGCAGCGAGAGAAGTGAGAGGAAAGAGCGCTGACTTAGAACAATTTTTATTGCGCACATAATCAAGGCCTAAATACCACGCTAAGGCACAACAGAAATAACAGAAGGGTGGCACGTGTTTCGGGACTCAGCTTCCAGCGTACGATATGCAAATCATGGGACTAGATATCGCACTTCTTTATCGCACAGTGGCAATGAAGGGCACTTACACAGCTCTCTCCAGACTTGTGAATTTCAAGCGCTTCAATAATTTCTCTAGTATGTTTGTTTTTGCTGCGACTGATAATTTGTGTGCTATCCAGTAAGGGTTCGCAACGGTGGTCTCAGCAATTAATGCCGAGATGACCAGAAACGGAGTTTAAAAACATGATTATTGTCCTGCTTTAATCGTTCGTTGAGGCAGCGTCCCGTCTGACCAATGCATCCGCGGCCGCGGGAAAGAGGAATCTTGTAAACAACACCTGCTGCGCACGTGACAAAGCGGTTATTATGGTTAGTTCTGCGGCTATTTTTTCCCTTAGGATTGCAGTGTTAACCTGCCTGCATAAGCGTGGCAGCTTATCTGGTGCCGAAAACACAACGTCGACGCCAGCACTCCGACCAACTTTCTTGAGATTGTGGGACAATGTGTGAAAGTAAGGGATGACGGTGACTCTGTTCCTGGGGGTGGCAGAATCGGGGTTGCCAGTTTTCTCTTGCTTTTGCAAGCTTCCCGCCACTGACGTCAGTAGACTGCTCGGGTAGCCCGATTGCTCAATCCTGTGGGCCTGTTTCCCGAAACTAGATTCCATTAAGCGGTGACATGACTTTGAAATGGAATTTTTGACGCAAAGGCTAACGATTCCTCGCTTGATGAACTTTGAATGGCCTAAGCTAAAAGGTAAAACAGCTTTGCTAGCTCTGGGTTCATACATCCAGCACAGCTGATTGTTCCTAAATATGAATCTGAGATCTAAAAACCTAATCGAGTCGGCAACTGGCAGCTCATGGGTCAATACTAATGGATGAAGACAATCTTCAAACAGCGGTAAAACAGCACGCCAGATAGTTTCGACAGTGCCGGCGTCAGTATCTAAAATAACTAAAAAATCAACTATAAACATAGAGACTTGTTCCATGAAAGACGGGAGGCGTTTAGAAAGTGCACTGCCGTAAGAGGCTAGCAAGATGTCACCCAGCACGGTCGCTATGCATGAACCGATGCAAACTCCGTCCCTTTGTAGGTACGTCTTCCCGTTCCAAGTAGCTAATGTTGAAATCAAATACGTTTCTAAAAGCTCAAGAAATCCCCATATGGCGATGCCAGCGGCATTTTGAAGCAGGCTAACCCCGCCTACTTCAACATCATCATCATCACCACCACCTACTGACTGGTCAAACTTTCTTTTCTTCCTCTAACATTAAGACAATGAAACGGCTTACCTTCTGCTATAACCAACATCTTGTCACTTGTTATTACTCATTTCGCATTACTTGGAAACTACGTATACTCGTTTCACAGTCATGGATCATAATGACAGCGTATTCCGTCTGTCAAAATTACTCTACTCGTTGTTGCTTTTTTTTTTAATTCGGTGTTTTATAGTAGAGTCTATCATTCTATTCGTATATTTTTGCTACTGTGCTATGCTAAGTTGTTCATTTTGTCCACTAGGATTTCTACTTTTGATACCGCAATTACTTATGCATATGTTAACATAGTGTTAATTCATAACTCTGCGTGTCCTGTGTAATTTTCGTTTGGTGAATTCTTGTGTTATTCATTTAGTGCCCTTCCTAAAACAGTTCCTAAGGAAATCGGCAGTACTTCCTAAATGATTAAGTGAATAAAAAGAGAGAAAGAATGGATGAAAGAATGAAAGAAACCCGGGCAAGATGTTATGTACATGCCCCAGTGTTGAATTTGGTGGCTGTGGACGAGCTCGGGAGTTTGAGTAACTTGAGCCAAGAAGGAATGTAAAGCCTTGCGTCCAGGTTTCCTTCTAAGCGTTATCGCTAACTCATTGAAAGCAAAGTTAAGGGGGATTCCAAAGTGCGCAATCAGTTGCCTAAAAGCTCTATGTAACCGAATTTGACAGCGAAAAGAACGGACGCAACAAAGAAGCTAATTGCACGTGAAATATATGCAGGTAGCCCTAAAAAAAAAAAGACATAAGGCAGAAAAAAGTAAAATGCCTGCCACTTTTGTGCAGTTAGCTCACGAAACGGCTAGAGAAGTTGCAAACAAGTTCCTCTATGCAAAACACGAGCGAGTCCATTCAAGAAGCTCGAATAATGTTTTCATCCCGATTCGGGACTATCCGTTTAAATCTTAATTTGTTTCCAATATATGCAAATTATATCTGGCTCTAATCACTCGTGCACCCGATTGGTTCCAATCTGAGTGAGAAAAGGTAGTAATTACTGCAGGCACATACGAAAGAAAAACTTGCTGCAAATAAAATAAAACTGACGCAGCGTGCATTGAAACAAAGCAGCTGAAGAAGCAGTGAAAACCGAGGCATTAGCTGTCTCATATCGACTCTCGGGTCACCGTTAAATTGACGTCTAATTCCTCTGCATAAACTTATCGTTCATGATTGCATCTCGCTTAGGATTGCGCTTAACAAGAACTTATCGTTCTTGCTACCAGCTATTAGGACTCCGTTGCCGTCGCCATTTGCATGATTTCTCTCGTGGGATTATCAGTCATGCCTCGTCGAATGTGTGCGCTACGTCGTACTCGCGTCAGTCTTATCGTTGACCGGAAGTGACACCCAATCGTACCTCGGTAATTTGCACATAATGATAGGGTGGAAGAAATAAATAAAACGAAGTAACAGCTCAATCATTACTTCCAACTTGCTGTAATTAGTGAGTGTTATCTCCCGTAATTACTCCCGTTACAACTTATTTCGCTTCGTTCGGAATGAAAACGCCGTTTTCCTTACCTTTCTTTTTTCTCACTGCGTAGGCGTATTGATTATCTTACTTAGAAAACACTCTCGCAATTATACACACGTTGAGCGACTTGGAGTAAGTGGAACGTACAATTGGAGGGTCATTATCGATCTTCATGCAAGTTAAAGCCTTGATAATAGTCAACTGCACAAGACTGACGTTTTAAAATGTTTTCTTGTAGTTATTTAGCACTACTATGCGTAGCCGCCTGTATTTTTTAGCCGGTACAGTTCTCTTTCTAGCAGTTTTATTATTTCATAAGGAGGTGAAACGTTCTAGGTGTGAAATGCGTGCGTATTGCCTTGCGTACGTAATTAGGTCACGTAATTTTCCTGCAATTTTGTGGCATATTTCATACTGTATGCGGTCTCCTTCAGGTTGAAGCAACTTGTGGAAGAGAATAAGTAATGAAAGAGAAAGATAAATATATTTATTGGGCATATAAATAAATCAAAAGCTAATAGTCCTATAGTAGGTATTACTGTTTGTAAAATGCGTTATTACGTTAAAACAGTTGCGCAGGCTTGTCGTCGCTGGTATATAGTGAACGATCTGAGGGATTTCGTGTATTGTAACATCTCGAGATTATTGTTATCTTATTCGTTGTATTATGATTAGCGTCCATTTGAATGTTTTTCATGAAGTCTATACGTTGTGACTGTTTTACAGTGACGTTTTTATTTTTACATTTGGGTTAATTTGCTAATCTAGATTCCTCACGTACTGTCTGATTGGCCTACAAGCACTTTGGGCTTGCACCAAACAAGGAAATGTTGAATGTGTAGCAATCACTGTGCCAATGAAGTGTGATTTCATCTAATGTTAGCGCATAGGTATTGCGGTATACATCCGTTAAACCAACCCAGCGAACAGCAAGTCTTGTTAAACATACTAGTTCATGTATTTTTTTTTTTACCTGCACCAAATTTTTAAATATTGCCCGTGGCAGTGAGCACAATTCTAACCCTTGAACTAAATTAATCGATGAGGCGGCCACTACTTCTACAAGAAATATGAAAGCTTCATTGAATAGATGACCTAACTGCACTATTTATATTTTTAATTATTTATTTTACGGCACATATTTCAATTTACGAATTGTAGCCGATGAGTTCGCGAAGCGTATTCACTTGTAAAGAATTCGCAGCACCACACCACTTTCGAGATATTAACTTTCAAAGTGTCCAACTAATTGCTTTGGAGTTCCGGTTACGTTTGAGCTCAGTTGCATAAACAGCGTTTTCTTTAAAAAGTAAGTGGAACAATTGTTCATGTTAACCGTAAGTTTGGCGACGCATATATATCTCGAAACCGTTGACATGATTACAATTCGTTCTAAGTCGATATGCTTTGCATACTCACTAGCTGCAATTCGTAGTTTGAAATGTCTGCCATAAAGTGCTTAATTCAAAAGTTAATTAGCGTATTTAAGTGTATTATTCAACTAAGCCTTTCGATTTCTCGTAGAAGAAATGACCGATTGAGGGAGTAATTTAGATCAAGGGCTAGAACTGTGCTATCTGCCAGACAATTTTTATAATTTTCGTCCAGATAAAAAAAAACAAAAAAAAACACCCTGTATATGTCACACGTGCCGAACGTCAGTGCTTATACATTAGTTTTTGTTAATCGATTAGTACACTATTTTATAATACATATATCCACATTCAATTGAATGTGGATATATGTATTATAAAATAATACACATATTGAAGCATACGTTAACGTATGCTCCAATGGGAACTGGCTCCAGAGGTTCTTGATAAAAGAGTTTATACCACCAGTAACGGCTGGCAAATACGGGTCGTCTGTTGAGGCTGGCCGCTTCCACCAAGCTTCCACATATCCCGTTTTTCTCGCTTCTAACGAACCGGTATTCTTCCTTCCAAACCTATGCCTTCCTACTGGTATTGATGCAGTCACAATCCCCCGGGTCCATTGTGCCGTTGCCGGTCCGAAAAGAATCCCTTTTTCCTCGGAGGCACCCTCCCCAATAACAGACTCTCTGCTGCGTTCCATTTCACTGCAATCTATATAAAAGGGCAGCACCGTGACCTTTGACCCTAGGATGCAGCAGTCTGTGCGCTTTCTGCGAGGTCGCGTGCCATTCGGTGCCCAGTATAGGCGGTCTTACGTTTACACAAAGCGATGTGTGTACCTCTTACGAAACATCTTAGAAAGTTACTGCTACAGTGACTCCTAACTTTGCTGTCACAAGGCTGTTTCTTCGTTTCATCCACCATTACAACGTGCGTATTGACGCCTGGAATGTGCCAAGAACTTCAGCACTCGAGCATTTGTTTGAAAACAAGTAAACATGATGCGTACGTGCAGGTCTGGCGCATTCTTCTATGTAGACTCGTCTTTGCAAGCGCATGTATGCACGTGAAAGCCGCGTGTATCTGGCATACCATAACGTGCTCTATGAAAGAATGGGAGGGCAGTTAGTGTTGGTTAGGTGAGAACTGCACCGTCACTGTGCTTTCTTAAATCCCCCCCCCCTCCCCCTACACCTCTGCAACCCCAATTCCCTTTGTCCCCTCACCGCTCGAGCAATAGATTGAGTCGCGTGCCCTTTCTGAATCGAATACATCACCAGATAGAACCACCCAACAACACCCAAAACCGCTCGACAGTCTCGTGGGGTTATACGGTTCGTTAGCGCCTGGAGCGCCGTCTAAAGCGACACCGCAGCCGGCGCTTGACATATTGTGACACGGACAACGCTCGCCTTTATACGTTACCCTGGCGTTCGCGCGCACTTTGTTCAGTGTAACGGCAGTTCTTTTCATGCCCCTCCCCCCTCACCCCCGCCCACGACTCCTGTTCTTCTTTCTATTACTTCCTCACCCCCCATACCCCCGACGAGCTCCGGTTCGCCCCCCGGGCATCCCCGCACCCCATAACTCTGCTTCAAAAAGCCACATTCCCGGGCAGCTGAGGAAGAAATTTGTCCCAGGGGAGACACGTTATGAAAGGAAGGTTTATTCAATACAGGCCATCTGGTTGGAACGTCGATACGGAATTCCTTTGGGGTCGCGGGGTTGAGCACCCAGCAAGCTGCGTACCACTCGAGCTGCCGTTCGCGCCACCGATGTCCCGTTCTTTGAATTTTTTTTTTCTTTTTCTTTTCAAGCTTTCTTTATATTGGCTCCGTTCATTGCATCTTGATGGTGTCCTGCTCGACTGCATAATGCGTCCCTGAATGCGCCTCGCATAACTCCGCGTACACGCAGCTGCGACCGACAACAAAGCCGGGAGCAGGGCGTATAACGCATTCCGCTTGGGAACGCATAATTTATCTTCTTTTGCCTGCTGTTCACTTTCTTTCTCGCGTTGTTTCTTCTTTTATGTGCTGTTTGTATTTGAACTTGAGTCCTCGGTCAGCTCTCAGTTTGTTTATCGATACACTGTGGCACAAAAACAAAGTTTTTCCAATGATTATCAACTTAATAGCGGCGTTGTTTTACTTCCCTGCTCAGATTTATGCGGAAAACGTACAGACTATACCAGAGAATACGAAAGCTGAGAACGCAACGTAAGCAATGCCTGTACTCATTAAAGCTAATGAATCACTGCGTCGGCACAATGCGACGGCTATAAGTCGATTTATTGAACGAAGCAAAAGAATTAACACGATGCCAATAGCAATATCGTGGATTCAGAACGCCAGAGTGCCAAATGAAAGTGAAAATTGCCGCTTCGCTCAATGGTGCAACACTTTCCATTCGGTTAACACCTGTCCCCCGCACACTCAGATACGCAAGGGCAATTAAGCCTGAAAAATAGAGCTGCTCGTAACAAAGACTGTTGAAACAACATCGCCCTCCAAAAACAAATATTTTGTAGTCATATACCATGAGCCACGGCCACGAAACCGGGTCATCATTTTGTTTTTAATCTTTCTTTTTTTCTTATACTGCGCACTTTCTTGGATTCAACACCAGCTCACCCGTCTGCGTCAACAGCGGTGAAATATTGCCGCGGATTTCGTTCGCATGAATAGGCGACAGCTGGCCTTGCGATGTTTCCTTAATATTTTCTTTTTTTCGTGCGAGCGCCAATCGATATGGGTAAACCACAAACCGGCTCACGGCCAACGTTTGTCGCCGAGATTGTGCGCATTTATAACCGCGGTCTCTTCTTGTGCCAAATCCTACCAGACAGACCACGGGGAAAATGACCACATCCATCGCGCGGCATATACACATAGCGCGTTCCAAGAACTCGCGACCTTGCTCGTCGTTTTCTTTATAATCCCCATCATATGCAAATGTCACTGGTGGAAATGAACAGCAATATACTATAGTTCGCGAGAAAAGTGGAGAGGAGAAAACAAAAGAAATAAAGGATAGGACGCGCCTTCAGTGCAAGACAGTATATTTGTGCCGTTGTAGCTATATAAGTCCGCGTCATATACATAAAACCACCTTTTTTTTCTTTATTTTTCTTCCCTTCGTGAGACCGCAACTGAAAACGACGAAATTTTACCGCGGCCGTACGTCGTTCATTTTCCGAGAACAAAGATCGGGTCGAGCCACGACCGCGGTTCAAACTCTCGGGCGGCAACGAGAACGATGCCCCGGCGAAGCAGGAACAACATTTTGCACCTGCGCTTACCTCGGACGAGGCTCAGAAACAAAAGAGGGCAGAAACAAAAAAGTATCAAACGTAAATCGCTTCCAAACGGCTACACATAACGAAAGAGTGATGAAACAGCCGTTAAAGAAGTCGCGGGCACTTCTCCGTCGCCTCTCTCTCCCTCCAATACTCTCTCTCTCTCTCTCTCTCTCTCTCTCTCGTACTTGCCCTCGCTCTTTTCTCCTCATCTTTCAGATTCAACTCTCACCTCCTGTTCAAACGCGACGGGCAGCGTTCCATTTCTCTGCTCTCGCCATTTTCCCGCTCATACATATATATATACCCTCAGCTCCCGCTGCTCCTCAAATGCTGTGAATATTTAATGAGCTAACCATCGGTCGTGCTCCGTCTATGCCTGAGAGCGCAAGAGATCAATTTGTGGAGAGAGTGAGACCGCCACCCCCTTCGACTGTCTGCCCTCTTCTCGACATTTTTTGTTCTTTTTTCCGTTCACTTAGCGTTTTCATTACGCGCTTCCTACCTGCTCGGCCGGAGCTCTCCGCCAGGCGGAGCGACTTACCACACTTATTCACACCTCGTGCATATCACTGTTTCATTGTTTCATTTATGCTTGTGGGAGGCAATCATTGCAATAGCCGCTATAGCTGAAGCTTTTATTTATGCCGGTGCACGTGTTTGCAAGATCCGCGTTAAAGCACGATACTTCGGCGAGGCGGTGGCGAATGTACACTTAAGACTAACGTAACACTTAGCGTGGCGCTACGCCTAGCGGAAGAAAAAATCTAAAGCGATAGAAAATGGAGCGAAAGAAATCGCAAACTATACGGGCTCCTGCAGTTATTCGGCCTGTGTGTGCTTCATTCCGCATCGAACCACGTGACGTGATGTCCCGCTACTTAAACACCGTTCCAGGTAGAGCTGCGCGAAACAATGTTCCGGATAACAGGCACAGGTATGTGGAACACTGTTTCGGATAACAGTGACTATTTCACTTGAACGCATGCAGTTCTACACATTTATGGGTATGTGCATTTAACAAAAGTAAAAGAAAAAATCCGAGATATGGAACGTCGTTTTATATGTACACATTGAGTTTTTATGTGTAGCTCCGTTCTATTTAGGTAACCGGAAAACATTTGCAAAAATTTCCACTAATATACCTCTGAAGATAGGTGGAACGTGATTAAGACTGTAGCTTAGCTTTACTCTCTTTGGCGTCCCATCAAATGTTTTCGTTCAACCTCGCCGAACTGCAGCTAGGCATGCACACTTCCCCTAAATCCCGCGGCCTGCCCCGCCTGATCATCCCGTACCTCTCCGGGGTGTTCCCATTAGCTCACCGCTGTCTGCCCGGTGTCACCGAATAAAAACGAAACTAACCGCGATGAAAAATAACAGTGAAGCGCAAAAGAGCGAAGCGAAAGCGGGCATGGGGGTTCGAACGAGCCAGCTTCGGTTCCTGGCTTTGTCGCGCGGACAGGAGCAGCGTCGTTAATTTTCAATGAGCGCGTGACAAGAACGCGCTAAAACTACGAAGTATAGAGATGCGAAAGGAAATGAGAAGTCATGGAGAAGGCAACATTCTTGGTAGAAGCAACGAACTTGTATTTCCTTTTTTTTAATTTTTTTAGGTAGGATACGGCGAACTCAGTGACGAAGTTGGATAGAGGCTTCGTTGTCTCTAGTGATGCAATTTGGTTAGAAAATAGTACGAGGATAACAGAAGGGCAATAACAACAATGTATTTTTGACGTGCCCCAGGAACGCCCGAATCTGAATTTGAGGGCCCGCACAAAAAAAAAAATGGGGTCGACAGTAACAAACAGATCAACTACCACGGCATCGCTATCCGAGCGTAAACTTGAGTGGAGACGAAGAAAGCTTGCACCGATGCGGGAATAGTGAAAACGGGTCGCATAAAGACAAAATTGACAGAAATGTACGAGTAATTGGCGATAAACGACGCTGCCAATATTCACAACACTGCTTAAACGACAGTCCGTTATGCCGTAATCAGTGCAGAAAGCACGAGTTCTCAATTAGAGAAACGGAGATGCCAGGTCGGACGTGTGCGGTCGACCGTGAACGAGAGGAAGCGGACAAGTTTCGAAAGATGTCAAGATGAAGAAAATTCATATTACGTAAGCTTTTCGTCCTACTGAGAGGACGAGGGACCGCTGTAATAAAATGTAGCGTTGAGACGTCTATGCTTTTTTTTTTCTTTAAGAAAAAAAAAACAAGTGTTCGTGTTTAAACGTTCCTGTGCTGCCCTGCGGGCTATGGGGTACGCCATAGAGGAAGGGCTCCCAATCAGTTTGAACCATTTGGAGCTCTTTAAAATACATTTGATTACATCTCACTACACCAGAATTATTGTTTTTGTCATTGTATTCAGTTTTCGTCTTGTTACGATGTTAGCTCAGTCTTTCAACATCTGTCGCATCTAGTGCAATCTTTGTGTACTAAACTTTAGGATTCTGTTGTCAATTGTGTGTTTCGATCGAAGTGTTTTATAGCGCGTAATAGACTTCGCTTCTTTATCCAGAGAGTCATTATCTCGCTGCCTACTCCTGCTAACGGCTTTATTATAAAGCCACTGGCGACAACGCCTTGTGAAATACTCCTAAAAGGCGTCTGAGAACGATAAATGCGTTTTCGAAAAATTAAACTTACTATATTGTCACCGGTCATATTACTGTTCTTATTTCTATAGATAGCACAGAGAAGAAAAAATGGGACTCCGAACTGTGAGAAATTTGGTATCAAACTTGGCGAAATCATTGGCATGGTGATAGTGATATTTCAACTTTGACGCTGCGAAATTACAAAATAGGCATTTAACATTCATGAATCATACTTTCGGCATAGACTTACATAACACGCAAGCACAATAGGGTGCACTACAACATGCACGGTCATTTTCTTGTTTCGTTAGTTTCCTGATATTTTCTTCCCTCTTCCTTTATTTTTATTTATTCCTCCCTCTTCCTATATTAGCTAAGATCGTGTGATGGGTGGCTCTTTTGTGACAGAATTTTTCAATAAACAGCTGTTAATGAACAGAATGTGGCCCCGCAGGCCGTGCACACTGGACGGAATGGACGAACACTCCTGCATTTCTATTCTGCTGGCCGTTAAATAAAGTGAGATGGTCGAAATTATTCCGCAACCTTCCACACCTGTTATGTGCCGCCTCGGGGCATTTTCTTTTCATGACAAAATGTAATAGGAGAGTATGGAGCCTTTAGGTGACATCGGCTACTGCGGGTCGCGCGGCAAACGGTAGAAACATCACGAAACGTGGTGGAATATACTCAATACAGTCAGACAGCACGAACGCAAAACGTTCTGCACACGAGTCGAGAATGTCGCAGAAGACAAACATGTACAGTTGCGTAAACAAAAGCACATCAACTTGTTCTAGAACACATGCAGAAGTTCACTGTTTCGGATACGAGTGGACGAAACGAAAGTACACGTACATAGCATAGCTAAACAACATACACCAAGCTTAGACTTACATGACCCATTAAACCCTATCTATCTATCTATCTATCTATCTATCTATCTATCTATCTATCTATCTATCTATCTATCTATCTATCTATCTATCTATCTCTATCTATCTATCTATCTATCTATGCGTCTATGAAATGCATTGATTGATTGATTGATTGATTGATTGATTGATTGATTGATTGATTGATTGATTGATTGATTGATTGATTGATTTACTTATGAACAGTCTGCTTCGGGGACATTAAAGATCACCAACCAATCATTAAAATGCGATGCATGATAGGCGAGACTGACAGTTTCTTAAAACGGGCCCCTCCTTTTAAAATCCGGTTGACGGTGTCCCGTTCTGGTCATTTCGCCGTGGACGGCGATACGACAGACCGTGTGTGCGTGCGTACTGCGACCGGTAGACGTCACGCTATGCGCCCAAGCCTCGGGAGAGTAGCGACAGAAATAGAAGTGCACGAGACCGGACCACGGGGGCGAAAAAAAAAGAAAGGTTACGTGGGAGGAAAATAACGGCGTGGCGTGCATCACCTTTCGATGGTCCGGCCGCCGGAGAACCTCGACAGCCGGCACTGAAAATAGCAGGCCGCTCTTCTTCTTCTTCTACTTCTCCCACGAGAAGCACGCATAGTTCTGCATTTATCTTTCTTTACTTCCACCTCCTCTTTCCCCCGGTTCCTCCGGACGTGGGCGTCTAAATGTCAGGGCGACACACCTCCGAAGCCTTCACCTTGACGAATTCAAGGCCGCCGGCTTTGGCGTTCCGCATCAGTATGTACTCACCCTAAGTGGAATTGTGCAGGTTACGTCGCGTTATACTTTAAGAGGATGCTCCTTTTATTTAATTTTTTTTTATATCATGCAGGCCCGTCCACGTCAATTGTATGTCACTCAGATGTGACGCCACTGACATTACGGAGCAGTAACAGTGACTTCAGTAGATATGTATTTTTCTTTATTTCTTTTTAAAGAGCCTGTGAAACGAGGACGCGAATCTGCCTAACAAGATACGATGGCCTTGCCTCGTGATATCGTTTGTCATGGGCTAAGTAGAGATTTCGTCCAGGCGCTATATGAGTTGACTGTTGATGCAAGTCTAAAAAGAGAGAGAGAGAGAGAGAATTAAGGTATTGCCCCTTATTAAGAGTGCCGAAGGAAGAAGAGAATAATGGATGAAAAAAAAAGTGAGTGGCGCATGCAGTGAATTAATACACAGAGTAAAGTAGGCAGCTAGAGCTCATCGCATCAGTCCCCAGTCAATCATTTTGATCGTTGCATCGCTTATACAGTGTGGGACTTAGGTCATTACTGCAGTCCGAGACGTTGAACGCAATACTTTAGTGGTTGACTCAACAAACACACGCCTCCACATTGGCGGCGCGCCTATTCCAGGGCAGTTTGACCTACAGCAGCCCTGATATAATTCCAGCTGAGAGAGGTAACGGCTCAGTTAAGGGAAAGTTGATAAAGTTCCCCCAGCTATATTCGAACTTGCCGCCTGTGGTAAAAGCATGAATCCTCGAGAACTTCAGATGCATTTATTTTTGTTTATGTTTGAAGCTACTGACAACCTGTACATGGCGTTGCAGCCCGAATGGTATAGTTTCCGATTGGACAATATCCATGAATTGGGTCGCGGTCTGAATCTCACCTAAAGAGCAGTAGAGGTCGGTCGACGGTCCTGCTCAGCTGCGAATAATGAGGATAATGATCTCCCAAATAATAATACTGAGGTTCCCTGTCTTCTTTTTTTTTCTCCTTTTTCTTTTTTTTTCTTTCTTTAAGAGCGGTTGCGGCCGCAAAAGTGTGTAGTCCATTAACCTTTTCCCACACTCGCCCGCAAAAATTGCTGTGAACTCGTCTCACCGACCAGCTCGAGCTGGAGTTGAAGAGATTCTGCAAATGACAGCGTTGTACTAAAATAAAAAAATTAAAAAGTAAAAAAAAAAGAACTCAGTCCAATGTCATGCTACACCCGTCCTTGCTAGACTACCCAGACGGTCGTAATCGCCAGGGCCACCGCAAGCACTGACATTCCGGTACGATTTGTCTGCACACGGTTCGTTGCCTCCATGGAAAACCCAACATTGAGAAATTCGATATCCCCGTTCGATGTCGACATTAATCAATCCGGTGGCGTAAGCGAATCGCACGCTACTTTATTGGAAATGACTTATTATACGCTGGCGACACTCTTTTCAATTTTCCACGTGTCGCAAGTGTCGTGGTGTCTTGCGACAGTGACCCACTGCTGCGCTTGTATTGAGGGCAGCCACGCGACCAGCTAATTATTGTTCGATTTTAGTTGAAAGCGATACTTGAAGCTTTAGACGGGGTCGGCGCTCTTGGCGTGCGATTCGAGTGCCCACGGAACGAGGTTAGAAGCACGCGAGGCGGTGCGAACTGAGTGGTCCTTGAGCGAACTGCGGGGTCCACAATCTCAACGTTACAGGACTTTTGCCAAACCTGCTTTACAACGGTATCGGCTTTATGTTTCATCGAAAGCTTGCATTTCGGAAACATCTATATATCGTAGGTATCGATTAATCATGGTTAGAATACTGAGCCTCTAGAGTATACAGTAAATGATACATATCATGACCTTATAAAGCCAACAGACGATGTCTTGGCTTCATTGTCAGTGGGCTATATATGGTCAGATTACCAAAAATCGAGCCCCTCGGTTTCCCTTCTCTCTCGGGCATATATATATATATATATATATATATATATACACTGTGTCTAATCTATCACGTGTGTCGCAATATATTTGCTTAAATTATGCACACACACACATCCACTGTGACATCAAAGCAAAGATACAAAATCACAGCGCACTCGCCGACTATATATATACACTAATCTATCACGTGTGTCGCAATATATTTGCTTAAATTATGCACACACACACATCCACTGTGACATCAAAGCAAAGATACAAAATCACAGCGCACTCGCCGACTGATTCGCTCTCACATGCATCACGTGACATAATCACACACAAAAAAAGCGCACTCGTACACTGTCTCACTCGTATAGTAGGCAGACGTATGCGCGCAGGCTTACGTAAGAGATAAAACTTAATTTAAGTTATGCATGTTATTTATTGATCATGCTTCTAGGTCGAGAGGAGGGTCGCTGCTCCGAAGGCATCTGTCCTCACGATGCGCAACCGCGGCCGACCGAGCCGGTGAGCCTCTTGCGGCAGCAACACCGACTAAGTGACGACGGCACGTCGGGCGGTCGTGCGCCGGGCGACTGACTTCGCGCCTGCGCACACAGGGTGCATTCGTGCGGGGCGCGCGCTGCCGCCGCCAAGTCCGCATGTATAATTCACCGCTACATTCCAAGTGGCGGCAGCCGAGGCAGACGGCATGCATGGCCGAAAGGACGTGGTTGAAGGCGCGGGCACGTCCGCTTATTTGGGGGCGCCGCGCTTTAAAAATGCGACTCTGTCTTCGCGTGCCGCTGGCTTGCTTTACTGTCGACTGCGAGCCAGCCCGACTGCTAAGAGCGCTTCAGAACGCGTGATCGGGCATTTACAGCGCGATGGAGCAAATTGTTGCCTGGAGACGCATGCGCCGCTTTCGCCGGAGTCGCGGTGTATACAATGGAAGGTCGCGGGCCCTTCGTTTCTTCATTGAGTATACCCGAGTGAAAGTTGGCTCCACTTGAAGTAACCAGCCGCGATGGCTTCAGTTGCTATGCCGTTGAGAAGCTGAGAACAAGGTCGACGGTTCGAGTGCCTGCTGCGGCGCGCGCGGCCGCATTTTGATGGAAGCGAGCTGCAAGATGGCTCGCGCACTGAATTAACTTCGGGTGCACGTTGAAGGACCACACTGGGTCGAAATTATTCCGGAGGTCTCCCCTGTATTCAAGGCCGCTTATGATCGTCTTTCACGAAGGTGTTCGATCCTTTGCCGACTTTAACACCACCAATAAATCAATCACTCAATTAATCAATCAACGGAAACCGACGCGTTTTGAATATAGCGCGACTGAAAGAAAGCTGGCGTGTTCTGGTTGCAACTCTGCTAAATGACCCGCTGCAGAAGATAATAACGGAATCGGCCTGGCGAAGCCAAACATGCGTACTTAAATGAGTAGCGAATTCGGTTCGTGTTGCGACGAGTGTGTATACAGTGTATGGAAGCGATGCGGGACCACTATGTGCGGCTTATAACGCGAGCGTCGCCATAATGCACGATGCACTGCACGCTGTATTGACAGGCGCGAAGTGCACCTCTCTATATAGCCCATTACATACAGGCTGTCTGCCATCAGAGGAAACCAGGAATTTCAGGAAATTTGTCAATTCTAGAAACTTTTAAGGTGTGGGGGGGGGGGGGGGGGGGGGGCAGGAAATTATCACCCCGGTTGCTTCGATACATGCACACCGGTACATTTGGTACCTACCTGAAATAGGCACTCACAGTGGCATATGGCGAAGCCATGTATACCAGAAGGAAATGAAGTTTTCGACTGACCCTACGCAATGCGTAAATAATGGTGTATCCTGTTCGTTTTGTGTGTGTCAGCGTGACCGGGTGGCTGGAATATAGAGATACACGCACGACTCAATCAAATCTGGTGACGCATCACACCTGAACAGTAAGCTTATACTGGCAGTACTTGTTGAAAATTATATACTGGCATAATAGCCTGGCAAGCTATATAAACCCCCGTTTTTTTTTTTTTTCTTTTAGCCGGAACCTACCTCCACTGCCCGAGACTGCTAGCGACTTTTCATGGAAACACTCGCAAAAAAAAACGGAAAAAAATAACTGAATTATAACGTGTCGATGTACAGTTCATTAGAGCACACGGAGAACTATAGTATAGAGGGACAATTCGTGGTTAATTGGCATCATTAAAATATAGGCGGTAGAAAATTCAGCTAAGCGCTATCCAATTCTCGATTGCTTTCGTTTCGTTGATTGTTCCTGTTTATTCGCTTTGTCAGAGAAGCCATATCTCAACAGCGACGACCAGGGAGATCCGTGGCGCCCTGCGAAAACCGGTTCTTACATTTTTTTTTTCTCTTGATTCTCAATAGAACACACGCGATACCATGATGGACGACGTCGACGAGCGCTAAGTGGCCGCATTACAGATCGCCAAATACATCCCCCCCCCCTCCCCCCCTGACACCCGCTCCCCGCTTGACCCTACAGAAGAGAAGACCCCGCTCACGCATCACCGAACGCGAACGTACGCTCGTATTATAATGAGGGCGTAATACCGGAGGGCCGCACCATCGAGTCTTCGTTCGTCGTCGAGCCCTCTCCATACCCACTGCTGCACGGTTCGTCAACGCATTTCCGGGATGAAGACGTGCTTGCGAAGTAGGAGCAAGGGGTTGAGGTGAAGAAGGGGGGGGTCAACAAGTTCCCATGACCCCTTGTCTCGTCTCGCCTTGGCTTGGCCTGGCTTGGCCGAGGGATACTGCGCGTACGGTGTACTTACGAGACGGCGCGGGCCTCTGTGAATGGAGCGGAGAGCGCTCGGGGGTAATTATACTACGCCCTACACGCCGGTCGCGTCTGCGGAGAGTTTGGCGTGCGATCTCGGTATACGGCGGTGAAAGTGCGCGGGGGCTATAAGCTGGGAACGGCGAGACCCCGACGCGTGCGCTCCGTATTTAAAGAAGCACTGAAGGAGAAGACGAGGGAGGGAGAGAGAGAAAGTGTGAATTAGCTTATATGGGTGAAGACAAAATTGCGCGGCGGGCCCAAAGGCACGAAATGTAGACGGGGGAAGAGTTCTATTTTGGGCTGGGGGCGGAGACGACGTCTCGGGTTTGTGCGGGGCCTTTTTTTTTTTCTTGTTCTATGCGGCTCCCTGTTTCGGAACTATTACGGGACAGCTACGCTGCTCCAGCGATAGCTGGAGAAACAGAACGGAAAAGAAAAGAGCGCCATCAAATGCGATGCAAGAGTGTTGCCTACCAGCTTTGAAAAAAAAAAAAGATTTCTCGAAGACACTAGCACAGTAGTGTGCTATTAGCAGATCTACAGACACCGCATGGTCCTTCTATAAATAAAAAAGAACGAGAAGACTTGTTTATAAGACTATTTTATTTTGCTGACGTCCGGACCTTTGTACGTTAAGTGAGAGCGCTGTTTTGTCCGCGCTGTTGTACTGAGAGTGCCTTTGTAATGCTGCGTTGTTTATACTGTTATGTAGAAGAGTACAAGTTGTACGCATATGCAGTATGTATATAAGTATATTGTATATGTAAAGCACATGCATATATATATACCGCCGCTGGTATCGAGCGACCTCTACAGTAGATGATTTGAGACTCACGCGGATTAACGTCTCAAACCAATACTGGTGCTATGTAAGAGAGAGCGCTGTTCGTGTTTGGTTTTCGCTTCCATTGAAGCGTGGCCGTCAGGGAATCGAACCCGCGAGTTCGTGATCAGCAGCAGAATGCCTTATCTATCTCGGTAGTGATGCAAAGCTATTAGCAAATTGACTATCCATTGTATCGTTAGTTACTTTTCTTTCCTTTCTTTTGTAGCTATGAATAGTGTAAAATGACTATCGATCGTATTGAGATAGTTCGCTATTGACTGTGCGATCGATAGTTTTGCTATTCCTGGCTAGTGATGTTACCCGAAATATTGCGATAAAACTGACCATCACTAACACTCATTTCGGTGCACTCGGAAACGGGGAAACGTCGCCAAGTTCATGTCGCCGCGTCTATACGTGCGGTACGTTGCGGGATTTTACATTATCGATAGTATTGTTGATAGTACCTCGATAGTGCTATTGATATCAATAGTGCGCTATTGATAGCTATTGTTAGTTTTCTATCTATAGTACTATTGATCATCCCTGTACTATCGATAGTTAGATAATGTCTGAACTATAGATACAATTTTTTTATTGAAATGAATATAAAAGAAAGATGTAGTCGCCCTATAATGGTGACGACTACTGCTTTTCGCATAGCAGAAACAACTATATAAAACATATACGCAATAAGAAAAGGAAAAGAAACAACGTCATAGGGCCAGGAATCCATACCACGCAGTCATTACGCCCCCGAACATATATAACAGGCAAAGGCAAGTCGCCCCACAATGAGTTACTATTAATATTTGATTTGGAAACATATACACATTTGACAGGAAAGGGAAAGCGAGGAGCAAGGCTGGCAACCGCCCCCGGAAGGGGCACAACGCCTGCCTACTCTTCAGAAAGGACGAGACATAGAAATGGAAGATAGGAAGGAGGGAAGGAAACAGAAAGAAAGATGACAAATCTCAAAGAATAAAGTGGAACACAGTATACAGGTTGTAAACAAAGTCACACACGCACACACAAGTGGCCGCGATGTAGAATGCGATTAGCGTTATTTTAGCTCTGTGTATTCCTCATCTCTTTATAGATACTGTAGTATACTGTCGATTGTTTCGCATCGCTACCACTGAGCCGCCAAGCTACAGCAACAGATGGCGCTCCCGGCAGGTGTAGAAATACTCCACTGTAACGCCGGAAGGACAACGACACTCCCGTCGAGGTCTCCCACGGTGGTCGTGGAAGCTTCCGTTCCTGCCGAGGTGTTTGCTTTCAATATCGCCGAGCGGCGCAGAAAAAAAAACTGGTTTCCTAATCTACACAGCCGCCGCCGCGCCTTCAGCAGCCAGCGAACACAACGGCGCCGGGAGTTGCGTGTGTCGCCGATATAACATCCTTGGTCTTTTATTCCGGACCGGTGTGTGCGTGTGCGGAGTAATAACGCCGCAGTTCAGCGTTCGCATCATTCGCATCACCGCTTTCCTTCTCTCGTAGCTCCTACAGGCTCGTCCTGTTCACCTCTTCCTCCGCCGTTGAGTTCAGGCCGCGATCGTATAACCGAGGTATATGGTTAACGAGTTTTACAGAGTCGTGAGAAGGTTCAGGTTTCTTCGGCTCGTTATTCACCAACTGAGGGGGCTTCGAGCTCGCCGTGCGATCTGTGTCACGCAAGCGAAAACAAGGGAAAAAATGTAAATAATCAATAAATAATGTAAACCGACAGATAGAAGGGCGTGGTCTGGGAAGCACAATACGTGGATTTGTCTTTGTTTCGATGGACGAGATATCATGCGGCGTGCATAAAGTACGTGAGAACATGAACTTTCAGAGAGTAAAAATCTCTCTCTCTCTCAGAGAGTAAATAAGTGTACCTGTCAGAAGGGTTCAACTCTGCATATGTAAACATGCTCACTTGCATATATAAAAACAATAGTACTCCAAGTTTTCTGTGAAAACGCGCGGTTCAGAGTTTTTCAGACGAGCTGGCCATAACTGTACAGAATACCCAATAGCTACATACCCTCATAAAACTAACTTTAACCATTTTGCGACGCACGTATCGCCAGTAGTAATGACACTTTTGTACTGGAGGACACGAAGATTTAGCATAAACCTATGATATACGTATATTCTAAGAAAGTTTGAAAGCAACGAGCGCCTTTCTCGGCAACCGAGCCCTGCGGTACCCCCTCTATAGTGTTTATAGAATCTTAACATCTATTCTGTGCTGCGCTGAGGAAACAGAAAAGAAGATAGAAATGAAATGCGAAAGGCAAGGAGGTGAACCAGAACACAAATATGCAGTTTGTTACCCTGTACTGAGGGAAGGATAAGGAGAAACGGTAAGGCGGAAAGAAAGATCACACGTTCCACACGTTCAGGAGACCTAAATACTTATATCTAATATGTAGAGGTTGACTCTACAAGTACGCCGGCTACTCTAAAGCCTCTAACGCTGCTTGATGGCGAAAACAAAGAAACTGGGAGAAGAAGAGGAAAACATAGCAGCGTATACAAAAACACGGTGCTCAAATTGCATTCCGTGCACTCTGAGTCCGAGGACAGCGATACGAGAACGCGATACCAGAATGCAGAAGGACAGCGATACCAGAATTCAGAAGAGAAATACTGCATGGTATTTCTTGGAGGCGTCAGTTAGAGAGTCGTGCGAGATGAACAAACAGGCAGCACCATGACACAACACCGCTTGTGTCATCAGCTGACGTCATGTAGCTCAAACAATACCTGTATTCATTGTGTCATGCTTTCTATGCAAGCTCCCATTTGATCCGTGGGTGACCTGGATGCACAGGGGGGCTTTGGGGGAAAACTCTGGCTTCGCGTCAATTTGCGACTCATTACAAAATCTCAGGGCGAGAAATACACCCCCACACTCCCTCGCAAGAACCCGGTCTGGTTTAAATGAAAAAAAAAGAAAAAGAAAGAAAAATGTAACTCGCTCTCACAGTTACGCCATCGCCAAGAAAGCAGGCCGCCATGGCGCGACATAGGAACAGCGAGTTTCGGCCGCGCGTCATTCTGCATCGTTTCGGTTTTCAGACGAGCGTCACTTCCTTGAGAAAGAGCATGGGTAACGGTGCCTGAAAAAGTCGGTATTCTCGGTGAATGCTAGGATTCTAATAATAACTCGCTCGTGTACGCTGTCTGTGCCAGCTATGCTGACAACGACTCAGTCGACAATAAAACAAGCAGAGCAAACGTTTTTGGTTCCTTACTGGTTTGCACATGTCGCAGGGCTCGCTGCGTAGAATGTGCATGGTGGCCAAGTATTTATTTTTATCTGTCATTTCATCGGTCTGGTTTTTTATATGTGGTCATTACTATAGTTAGAAATGCACTGCCTAACGTAGGCCTTGCTACACGCATACGTGGAATGATTAACTGGACAATAAATATCAGGCAAGGCCTTGCCTGATATTTATTGTGGCGTTTGTGGCACTGTATAAAGACGTGTCCCCTTCTTCCTGTATTTCGTCGTTCGTCATGCCTGGTCATGCTTTTAAGGCAGAGATGTGAACAGACGATTCTAATAACGTGTCAATTACATCACCGTGACCATCTGAACACTTATAAGGGCCAACCTGCGCACTGCCATGCGCACCACGTCATTTTTAGCCGAACAATTAACTGACTGGTCAAAGTCGCAGCCATGTGTGCGTTGATACATATGACCGCTGTATGTTGCATGCGAATTTTAGGGAGAATTGAATGGAATTGAAAAACGTTTATTGTATATACAAGGAAAGGGTTGGGGGAAGCAGGTGGGTTCGGCCCCTACATCAAAGTTCCACTGGCCTCAGCAGCCCGCCGTGCTTGGTCGAGGAGTGCCTGATGGGCCTCCTTTTCCTGACTGGCGAGCCAGGTCTCCCAATGCTCCGAATTTTAAGCTTCCCCGTCGGTGAGAAGGTGTCCGAGCCGATTACTTAAATACGTTTGTACTGAATTATGCATATTTTCTAACCTCTGTCGCACATACACCTTCGAACTCATTGCCATCACTTCAGCTCCACCGAGTGCTTCTAAGAAGGCAGCTCTTGGGACGCTCACAAACGCGTGAGGTAATCTTGCATGCAGGACCTAACTCGCGCTTCCATTAAGGCTTCGCTCTAATTTGCGATACGGAGTTAGAGGCGGGAAACGCCCTCTTAGACCTATAGAATCTCTCGGCGAGGACACCGTAAACCACACGGAAACGCGGAAGGTGTCCTATCGCATCTGGGCACGTGCGATGCCGACGAGTGGGCCAAAGTTTAACGGCGTGCGGTTGCACACTTTGATTTCTTGGCTGCCGCTTCGGCGATAACTCCGCACATGCAGCTTCCTGGAGCCTCGGGCACGGAGAGTACGTGGAGCGGTAGCGAAATGCGGGATTGCGTGAACCAGGCAGTGGTGGCGACGATATGTGGGTATAGGCGAGACGTCGGAGATGTCTCCGAATCAACGTATAGCGTCGTCGTCACAACCGTGACACGTGGTATATCGTATGTAAGCTCAAAGGCGGGTTAAGTGGAACGATAGAGTTCCTGAGACTCGTACGAATTACGGTCTTTAGATGATGATTCCCACTCCGCCAGGGAAGTCCAACTCTTCCTCAAATCAACAATCAGAACAACCAACCTCAGGCTCTCAGAATTTTATTCCGCTTTCAGCGACTGTGTGTACATGCATTTACCTTGGTTTACGTGGCGCCAAGTTATCTACTGTTATGACTAACGTTTATATTCCGTAATTCCGCGCTCACGCTCTTCCTGAGAAACAACTGGCGAAATTAAGTATTTGTGTCCTTTTGGATAACTATGCGTAGCTGTTTCTTTCTGGTTTCTTGTATATGTTTCTGCCCTACTATCAGTGTAGGAGGTTGAGCTTTTTTTTTTTTTAGCAGACTTCCGCCTCAGCTTCCCACATTTCCCGGTCAATGTAAAATAAAGGTTTTTGAATGAATGAATGAATGAATGAATGAATTGTGCCTTCAACCTACATGGCGATTGACCTAGAAAGACTAAGGTTTTAGGCGCCTCTAACCTCTCCCTTCGTCATCCCAGAAAGCCACTCGAGCACTCCTGCAGTACCTCAAAGCAGCGGACCTGAACGCCCGAATATGGACACGAATATGCCTTGTATAGTACACGTTATCTCTCTAGACCTTTGCCTATTTGCCTCTCTCTTAAGCCACGTGACTTGGAGGAGCCACGAGAAAATGAGGATATCTAGCTCACCTGCAGGCAGGCCTTTGCTATCTCCTTATATCTCTCAGTTACATTCACAAGATTAACGATCATCCAATAAGTAAACGACTGAGCGGCCAGAGTGGGACAAACGAGCGTACGTATCACCGTCATACTTAACACGAACGCGCCTGAAGCGGCTTTCTGCTTATCCTGCGGTGAGTTAATTGTTCTTCAAACGTATTATGCTCAAAATCCGCATCCCCTCTTGACTATTGTCATGAGATGTTGATGGGGGCAGAGATAGTCCTAGCGCCTTATAGAGGTAAGAGGTCTCCTTAAGCTAAGCAAAAAGTGTACCACATACTGACGAAGAATAGGGTACCAACGAAGAATACCAACTTGCCCAGCATTCGATACTTCTAAGTGTACCACGTATCCGCTTCCGGTGATGGTGATCTCCAACGTGCAGCGTCCACTCTTAGAATGAGGATGGTCTGGAGTGGCGCGGGGCAGCTTTCGTATCTGCGTGGATCGGGCTGTTTCGCGAGCCGTAAAAAGCCACACTATATAGATGTGCTGGATATTTCTGGCTTGGGGTGCCTCGAACGTGCTGGCTCAATGCGTCTTTTCTCCAAAGCATTCGCTGTTTGCTCCTCACAACCCTCGTTTATTTATGTTAAGCTGCTATAAAGAACAGTCCTTATTGTATAGCGTTTAGCCCGAGAGCGGCTGTAGGTCATTGCATGAATACACGCGCAAGGTGCTACCGTAGAGTTGGTGACATTACCGCTACATGTGTATGCAGTCTCCGTCAAAAGAAACGAAGTCACTGCGCGCACAACAGAAGCTGGCTGCGAGACATCATGCAGCAACAGCTATGCAAACTCTGATCGGAAGCTCTTTCGACTTGCCCCGCGCCGTCGAGAAGAAAGAGCACGTCGCTAAATTGGCCGATGCCCCTAATCGACTTCGAGGACGCCACTTAAGCGGATGCTTGAACGTATAGCACGTGGTTCGATGTACGTCATCACCATTCGTTGCAATTAGACTGTGGAACCATGCGCATCATCACGCTACGAAGCGATTAGTCAGAATTAGCTCAGAGTTTCGTCCGTGCCTTGTGAGACGCAAGAGAAAGAAGCGTCAGGAACTAAAAGTGCGCATTAAAAGGAAAAGGATGTCGCAGTAAAACTATATTGATGAGCGATTTAGGTCAGTTACATGTAAGCTTTGTGCGCGCATACCATCTGTGCATCCTGAGAGAAAACTAGGCCGCATAAAACCAGGAGGGAAAAAATATATACGCAAACTAGAATAAACGAAGTCACGCGATAATTACGAACTTATTGGTTGGTTCCGTCGTTCAGCAGCTCTCACAAGCAAAAAATAAAATACGGAAATACCTTTCGAACTCACCATACCCGAGTTAACGTCAGTAAGTACAGCTTCGTTAGCACTTATTTTCGCTTCAGATACTAAAGCAAACAATAACACGGCAATGCACGAGACGACAGAATATACAAGCGAGGCGAGAGTATAGCGCGTGTTTGATTCGGTGGCGCACCGACGGCAAAATTGTTTAAGACCCGCCACGACAGAAACCCAGCTGCGGTGAATGATTGATCAATCACCGCAGGCATTAATTGGCTAAGCGAGTAATCCAGAAATGAATTTAGCGTGGCATTTCTCAGTCACTTCTTCGTTGGCTGCACATGTCTCATCATATCGGCTTCTTCGTCTTCATCGCTTGTGGGGACTCATCTTGAGACTGATCTGTGCCTTGAGTGTGATCGGTCCGCCACGTCTTCGCGGCGCATTAAAGGTCGTGTTAACGCTACGTCGCAAGTGGTGGAGGTTGCTCCTCGGTCCCCCGTCCTCTGCTCGCCCGCATCAGAAATAAACTAATCCAGAAATAAAGTGGCTAAGCGAGTAATCCAGAAATGAATTCGGTACAACTCCTGCGTCATATTATCAAGTATGCAGCAACAAACAGGCGAAAAAAATTATTTCATGCCACTTTCAGCATGTGGCATCTCTGCAGTGGAGTCGTGTTAAGCCCAAGCAGCGTCATCTACCCTCGAGAGTACGGGATTCCCGAGATGAGCCACTTTTGGGCAGGCGAACGGGCAAGGCCCACTCCTCAGTTGCGTATACAACCTGGGCGCATATCGACACCACCGGTGTGTGTGCGTCTGGAACCCTTATCCCCTTAGAGAGACTCGGGCCCACAACGCCCATCACCACCTCCCACCGCCACTCCTCAGTTGCGTGCACAACCTGGACGCATATCGACCCGCCCGGGCGTGTGTGCGTCTGGAACCCTTATCCCCTTAGAGAGACTCAGGCCCACAACGCCCATCACACCCCCTCGCCATGCCAGCTATGATGATCCACACTCCGAGGAGCGAAGGAAACAGTGACAATGACTCTGGTGACTACTAGTGATGATAAGGTGCTTATATCTTCATGTATCATGAATACAATACCTCATATATAGGGTGTCTCAACTATCATGCACGAACATTTAAAAATGTGTAAGTGCCACCTAGCTGGACAGACCAAGGTTAATGGTGTTTCCCGTCGCTTGGAGATACTCAGGTAATTGTGTTGCATTTCGCCTAATTACATAGTATTAATTAATTAATCAACTTCTCAAACATATAATTAGATGAAAGATGAAAAATCGGCGACAAGCGATCCCTAAAGGAAAGTTTGTATAGTAAAAAAAAAAAA
>NC_051163.1:59003788-59092803 GCF_013339745.2 Dermacentor silvarum | reverse complement strand
GGGGCCTGTACACGCTCGAGCCGCACATCGCCGCAAGCCGCACCGCCCTCGCGCGGTCCGCTTAAAATGGCCGCTCTGACGTCACAAGAGGCGGTCTTGAACTTTTTTCCACCATGCAGCATGTATGCGGCGACCGCACAAACATGGCGCTGGTTCGAAGCGAAGCGAAGCGCGAGGCCTAGGCGCCTAGGCTGCTGTGACAGTTTGTTTTTCGTGGTTTTTTGGGGATCATTGCAAGAGTTATCGAGCACTCGCAGAGATAGTCGTCGAACGCAGCAATCCGCTGTACCCTGCCCGACCTCTTCAGTGCGTGCGATCGTCAACGGCAACAGACGGGAATGTGTTGTGTTTACGCGAAGTTCGGAAGCAATGAAACCGGCGATTTCGTGTGTGTTGGGCCGTATTTCGCTTGTGCAGTACCAGCAGTACAAACGCGAAGGCCATCACATGCACGCGCATTCTAAGCATGACACATGCATTCAGTGTACCCTGCCTGACCTCTTCAGTGCGTGCGATCGTCAACGGCAACAGACGGAAATGTGTTGTGTTTACGCGAAGTTCGGAAGCAATGAAACCGGCGATTTCGTGTGTGTTGGCCGTATTTCGCTTGTGCAGTACCAGCAGTACAAACGCGAAGGCCATCACATGCACGCGCATTCTAAGCATGACACATGCATTCAGTACGCTCCAGAACGAAAATAGTGCGGTCGCCCATCTCAGCGTATGGTGTGCCTAGGTGTTGTGTGTGCGCGCTTCATCGCTGCGAAGCTCATACGTGCATGTGCATTGTGCAGTGCTGGTTTGTGTTTAAGAAGTGACCATATAACCTGTAGCGATTAGCTTTATTGTCGCGTCATCGCAGCCATTCGTAATGTGCTGTTTGTGGTTTGGTTCATGTGAGCTGTTTTGGGGTGGGCTGCGATGCGCCTTGGTGACCGCGAACACGTACAGAGCGTTTGAGTGCTGGGGTTCTTACTGTACGAGGTGAAGGGTACTGTTATGTATACGTGCAATGTGTCGCAGTGGTGCTAGGCGTATAAGTATTCGTTTTATGCGATATGCATATGCTCTGAAGTGAACCGTGCATACAGAACGGTTTGTACAGAACATTAGACCCAAAATTCAAGGATGCCAAAACCAAAATTCAAGGAGGCGGAAACAAACCGTACTTGTACACATACATTGAAAAATAATGAAACCTCCTTCTCCTTGGCTGAACTTTCTTGTAGCTAAGCAGCTGCTGAGTTGGGCACACACTACAAGCTCTTTAGGGTGCTTTTTATGCATGTGCTCTGAATTAAACAGTGCAGAAGCACTGCTGGTCGTTTGTGCTCTTTGCATCTCAGTATGGGTTTTGTATCAAACCAGCTTTCCTTGCTTTGTACACGTGTTGTTTGTTTCCAGTGTTGTCACTGCACATTTTACACGAAGAGGGGAGGCTAGGGAACAGCTTAAAAGTTATATCACTGCTCCACATATTGCAATTATTAATTTTGTGCTAGGTGTCATGTGCTGTAATGTAAACAATGCAAATGTGCCGCATGCTATTTTTTGCGGATGTGACGACACTGCAACGCAGCTTCTCTGCCACTGCCCAACCTTTCATGCTGAACGATGTGCTTTGCCAGTTATACTCCATCTCAGTAGTTCCTTGCAGCACTGGGGCAGCGGCAGGGCTCTTAGCCAATAGGAAGGCTGAATTCCCCTAAGATGTGTTCATCCATGCTGCGTCAGGTTCAGTGTCTGCTTACCATCCTTTTGATACATCAGCCAGTGTTGGAGCAGTGACGCAACAAATGTTCCTACGTTGTAACTAAAGGCTGCGTACGCATTCCATGAATGCTACTGTTGGGCTTCGCTTCATCGACGCGCTATCTGAGCAGTTCAATACAGCCTCCTGAGCCAGTTTTAGTAAAAGTGAACACCCTGATAAATGTTCACATGCACCGCGCCATCTGCTCAGCGTGTATTTGACGTTTGCTCACCGCTGTCATCACGTACCGTACTAGAGCAGAGTAGAAATTAATGATGCAGTGAACAATGACGCCTTCGTAGCGTTCTGCATCGTCAATGCATCACCATTGCTACTGCTGAAGTGTCACCTGCTAAATAGAAACCGAACCACTTTTACTGCCTGTGTAGTCCTAGCAGTGTCAAAACAAACAGCTGATCTCAATAAGAACAACAAGAAATACCTAATGCTTTGTCCTCAGCATGAGATGAGACTACGCAGTGAAGGATTTTACCATTTATTTATTGCTGTCAGGGCGTACAGCTAGTAAAAGGGCAAATTGAGATTGAAGCGGGTGGTCTGGGCTGCATAGGTGGTGCCATGTTGCTGCGTAATCATGGTTAGGGTGGCTACTGATGTTACCAGTGCTAACCGCCACAGTAATTCATCGCACAAGACGGGCATGCGAGAAGGGCCTAACATCTGTAAATCTTTTGTGAACGTCACCATGTAGCCTGCACCAAAGGACAACAAAGCTAGGCAACATGAGAGACGTAAGGCGTGGAATTGACGAGGGAACAATGTTTAGCTTCATGCACCTTCGCAACGATCCATCTCCTTACATTAATTATCTGCCATCATGTCAACAAACTCATTGAAGTTTGACTTGTAAATGTAACATGGATGTATTATGCTGTTGTCGTGATCTAAATAAAAAAAATGAAGAAAGGTGCATTAGGTGTTTTGCAAAAAAAAAGAGAAGGAGGTGAACCCTCATTTCCTATATGGGAGTAGGCAAGAGAGAAAGGTCCTTTGCGTTGCTGGTTGGGCAAAGAAAGAATGCCTCTGTGCACGAAGAGCAGGTCACATTCTTGTACTACAGATTCTTCGCTTCTATTTCGGCTGCTACTAGGCCGTTTTAAATAATTCTTGTGGTAGAATATTCCTTGGAAGACACTTTACAACTTTTATAACTAAAATTTTCCACTGGGCCCTGGCGAATGGTCCTCTTAAATTTCTGAGGGGCCCATCAAGGGGTTGTACAAATTAGATGAGTTGTTTCTATGTAAACCTCACATTGACAAGCTTTGCAAAAATCTCGGCAAGGCTTGTTATATTCTGCTCAAGAGCCGAAATTGTTTTGATACAGAAACCCTTCGAGAAATTTATTTCAGCTTGTTCCACAGCCATCTGTGGTACTGTGTTGCATCTCTGGGCCATTCATACATTGAGCCATTTATAAAACTTCAAAAGAGGGCTGTCCATTTTATGACTTCCTCACAATACAATGCTAACACGACACCGCTCTTTCAACACGTACACATTTTACCATTTACTTCATTACTAAATTTTTAAACTCTTGTAATAATTAATAGTAGCATCGTTGCTGACTACCCACTCTCTGCTACCAACTTTACCGAATCAGGACGCTGTACACGCAGTGCACTAAAACAAAATTTTCTGGTTCCAAAGGCTTGTAATGTGTGTGGTAAACGGAGGATTTGAAGTGTTGGAGTAGTCGAGAGGAACGTTCAGCCCACGTAAGCTAGAAATGCAGCTAATTTTCAGAGATAATTAAAACTGCTTTTTCGTGATCTTCTTTCGTATGTTTATTAATACATTCACCGCTTCCTTTCTCTTTTTTCTGGTGCATTTTCCTTTACTTGTAGATGTTCAATGATACCGTTTGCATTTTGAAGATTCTTTGTATTGTATTCTCTACTTCTTCTAATGTAAAGTGCATATCGTTGCTTAAGTACATGTGTCTGTGCTAAATTAATTGCTTTGCTTCCTCTACATTTTTTATGGATTGCAACTGGCCTTGAGCTAGGGATCCCAATGTATTTGTTCACATTATGTTTTACTCTGTACTGTACGTAAGAAATAAAGTTTAATTCAAGGAAACATTTTTCTCACAGGGCCCCCTAGCCTGGAGCTGCAGCCCCCTTAGCCCATAGGTTAATCTGGCCCCAGTAGTAACTAGTATCACGAATGCAAGTTTTGGCTTGCCATCCCTTTTATCAGGTTAACATTGATTTGCACAGCAGAAATCCTAACATTCATTGCATGCAGAAAACAGCCTTAGATCAAAGGATGCAAGTTGCTTGTGTCCTGAAGAATCTAAACCTTGTTTGGGGTTTTCTGGAATGAAAGCAGTTTAGGTACCTTAGTCTGAAACTCTATTTTGCTTGACTGCAGCATTTATCATGGATGCGAAGTGGGTGTTGTGACAGAAAGCCAGTGTGCACATACAAGAAAAAGTACTGCAATGCCGCTCAAAAGTTTTCTAGGTGTTTTGTGCAAAACCACAATTAATGTACGGGAATAACATGACAGTGGTCATAACTTAAAGCAACGGTTCATTACAGATGGGGTACACATGTATGGTCACATAAACATAATGGTGCAAGCTTGACATATAAGTGATAGTCCTTTTTAAGATACAAGTGGCATGGTGACATACCGGGAATCAATGCTTGTTATTTCTTTATTCCCAAAATTATCAGTTGTACAATACTTGTGCCCCGATACAATGACGTATCTCTGAATCACAGATGTCACATCCTATCTGCCCTGTGAAATACTTTGCCACATGAAATGGAAATCTCATTGACATAATCAGTTATAGATTTTGCATTAGTTTTATGCTGTTTCTTGCAGTCTTGTCTTTCATGAGTACTTGCATAGTATGGAAAAGGGTACCTTGACATTCTAAATGTTATCTATATATGACCACACAACTATTATTTTTTCCTAATCAGAGGAGGCTCTCGTGTCATTATATTAATTGAACTTCTTTAACAATGAATATGCGACAAGTACTTGCATGTGAACAAGTGTGTGCAGCCTCCCAAAAGCAAGCACGTTTACGAAAGTATCTTTCAGTCATATTGGCAAGAAAACTTTCCCATAGGCTTTTTTTCACGCGAAAGGTGACCACACATTTCTTGATCTAGCAGACTGATCTTTTATGCTACAAGTCTGTGCTGCTTTCCTTGCAACGAGTAGTTTTACATATGTCTACAACACGTAGGTCCTTCATCAGCTATTCTTTTTTTTTTTTTCTACAACTTTGATGTTTTCTTAGGAACAATATATTGCACGTTTTTGAAAGCTAGCCATTCAGAGGCCATTCTTTCTTGAAAAGCTTCTTTGCAGCCAGGCTCTAAAGTTGTTGATAGACTGTTTATGTCGATTTTTTTACGTAACAATTAGTAGTCTTGCATTTAAAACTTAACCTTTGTGCCCAATATTTAGCTCTCTTTTTGCACTAGTTTAGGTGTGGTACCTAATTTTTTTATATGAAAATAAATATTGTTACTACAGACGTGTGTCGTCGTATGACTATTGAATATTTGATAAATAATATTTTATTCAATTCGTATTTGAAAATGTTTACATTCGCCCACCTTTACTTCTTGTACAATGCACAAAGAGACGCAAGCCATAGTGGTGCTTAATGAAGTCTCTTTTTGCTGCATGTAATAGTCGCAAAAAGCAGCTTCTCACAGGGAACTTGATTGTGTTGTCTTGTGTATTGTTCTTCTGCCATATGTATTCTGAATTGATAATTATATCACAGACAGATATATAACCTCTCAATGGAACAGACATTTATTTGATACACATGAACTCGCACCCTGTTCAGCTGGCTTTCAGTTACGCTGATTGTGGCCAGCCTCTATAGAGTATGTCTGCAATGTGGTATGACGGTATGTGTGCAGTGCTACTGTTAAGTCAACTATTGTTCTCACAGCAATGTATTGAGTAAGGTTATTGCATAATTATTATTAAAAAAAAGACAGCATTAGGCCAGGTTTTAAGGGTGAGAAAATGCTTGGTGCACTTCACCAAGCATACAGACAGCATATATTGTGACTACATACCATGTGCCATTTACAAAGTGTTTACAAAATGGGGAAGGTGGCAGTGAGACTCCTTGGGGAAGCAACACTTCAGTTGTACTGATGGTACGGCGTGACCATATAATTTCCTTATTGCTTGGTTAAAAATATGGTGGGTTACAACCTATGAAATGCCACACCAGCAAGGCTGAACATCCATCCTTACTTTTCAGTGGCTTAAATACGCCAATGTGTTGTTGAGCCTGTGTTGTTGAGATTCCGAAATATCGCCTCGTGTGCCACGTTGTCAGATGCCCCCTTCAGGTCTAGCGCAAGAATGGCCCGTGGTGTGTGGCAGGGATGACAATCTCCTTCTTCAATTGCATTAGCACGTCCTGGGTCTGAAGATGTCGTATAAAGCCAAACATGGGGTCTGGCATTTGCTGGGTTTCGTCCAGGTATTGTTGGAGGCATTTGAGTACTATCCTTTTCATGATAATGCTTATGCATGATGTGAGGGATATCAGCCACAGGTTGTCAATGTGCGGGGACTTGCCCGGTTTGGGGATAAAGCGTACTTCAGCTGTTTTTCATTCTTGTGATAGCTTGCGTGATGTCCAAAAGTCATTGAAGGGGTCTAGAAGCGTCTCTAGGGCCGGATCTTCAAGGTTAGCCTCGAAGATTCTGGTCAGGCCCGGGGGCACTGCTTCGCCGGCTTTTTTCATCAATGGAACAACGACATAACACAGAATGAACAAACACGAGTGCTGTGTGACACGGTCATATTCCATCATGTAATCAATTGTACGCTCACTTTTAACTTAGCAGCTACTAAAAAAAAACGTAAGTAAATCAACAAGCCGTAGTTGAATATTCACTCGTGTGCTCGGTGATGAAGAGAAGTGACTTGTCGATCTACACAGCTGTATTCCGCGATAATAGAACCATCTGTATAAGAGTATGTTAATATACAGGGCGTTCATTTTAAAGTGTTACGGAATTTTTAAAAATCGCCTGTGGCAGGTAGCATAATTCTTATCGTTGAGCTGGGGTTATTCGATGAGGTGGACATTAGTAGCACAAAAAATCGAAACACATATTCAAGTAACAAAAATTGACTAATGAACTTCTTAGTTAATTACTTTACGACACATATTGCAATTTCCGAATTATAGCCGGTGAGCTTGCAAGACGCATCCACTTGAAATGAATTTCCAGGATGACGCCAGCTTTGAGATATTATTTTCCAAAGTGTGGGACGAAATACGTGGGCGTTCCAGTTACTTTAGTGCTTCAATGTATAAAACAGCATTTTGGTAAAAAAGTAAGTGGAACAACAGTGCATTTTTAGGGCGAGTTTGATGGCACATATCTTCAAACTGGCGTCATTCTGGAAATTCATCCCAAGTGGATACGCCTGCCAAGCTCACCGGCTCCAATTCGTAAATCACAATATGTGCTGTACAATAATTAACTAAGAAGTTGATTAGTCATCTTTTTAATTAGTTCAATATGGGATTTCTCGTGTTACTAATGTCTGCCTCATCGAATAACCCAGCTCAACGATAAGAATTATGCTACCTGCCACAGAGGATTTCAAAAAAATTTTTAAAACTTATAAATGAACACCCTGTATAACGCTGCGGCGCTTCAGCGTGCTACGCTGTTGCTGCGACAAATCCCTTGTTCATTGGCTTAAAAACGGACGCGCGATCTTGCAAGCTTTCGCTAGCACATCTACAAAAAATGCGCCGTCACGCCGCACACAACCGAGTACATAGCGATGTATGTTGTTACAACAGTATGCGGTAGCAATGATTTAAAAAAAAAAAGAAAGAAAGAAAGGAAAACGGAAAAAAAAAAAAAAGGCGCAGGTAAGATCACTGCATAGTGTTCGAGAGGTGGCTCAGCGCGCCAACGCAACACATGCAGTCAACAGAGTATGACAGTGCAAGAGTTTTGCGTTTTCGCCGTGACGCGGAAGCTTGAACCCACGCCGACAAAAATATGCCAGTGTGGTCTGCTGTTGACGATAGTTCCCGACTTAGAACATCTTTGCCCCGCCTCTCGGTTGCCGGCTCTTAACATACGTCGTGTCCCCAAATCGGAGTGCGGATGCCGGCACATGCGAACCGCTCGAGCTCATTAATCAGAAAATTACCTAATAAGAAAACAAACGTAATAACAAAATCCTGGCTCGAGCCAAAATTTTGCTGGCCGCCAGCACACAAACGCTGCGACCGCGCTGTTGCATGTTGCCAGTCGCTGGTTATCTGTTTTGCCAGCCAGAGGGCGCATGCGTACGGCACCGCTCGCGCCGGTCCCAGCGTGAATCGAATTTTGTGCCCGGTTGCTTCAACCGTCCGCCGCCACTGAACCGCCAGCATGCGGTGCGGCTTGCGGCGATGAGCGGCTCGAGCGTGTACAGGCCTGTGCCGACGACACGTCGGGCGGTCGTGCGCCGGGCGACTGACTTCGCGCCTGCGCACACGGGGTGCATTCGTGCGGGGCGAGCGCTGCCGCCGCCAAGTTCGCATGTATAATTCACCGCTATATTCCAAGTGGCGGCAGCCGAGGCAGACAGCATGCACGGCCGGCAAGAAAAGGACGTGGTTGAAGGCGCGGGCACGTCCGCTTGTTTGGGGGCGCCGCGCTTTAAAAAATGCGCCTCTGTCTTCGCGTGCCGCTCGCTTGCTTTACTGTCGACTGCGAGCAAGCCCGACTGCAAAGAGCGCTTCAGAACGCGTGATCGGGCATTTACAGCGCGGTGGAGCAAATTGCTGCCTCGTTCGGGAGGCGCATGCGCCGCTTTCGCCGGAGTCGCGGTGTATACAATGGAAGGTCACGGGCCCTTCGTTCCTTCATTGAGTATACCCGAGTGAAAGTTGGCTTCACTTGAAGTAACCAGCCGCGATGGCTTCAGTTGCTATGCCGTTGAGAAGCTGAGAACAAGGTCGACGGTTCGAGTGCCTGCTGCGGCGCGCGCGGCCGCATTTTGATGGAAGCGAGTTGCAAGAAGGCTCGCGCGCTGAATGAACTTCGGGTGCACGTTGAAGGACCACACTGGGTCGAAATTATTCCGGAGGTCTCCCATATATATTCAAGGCTGCTCATGATCGTCTTTCACGAAGGTGTTCCTTTGCCGACTTTAACATCACCAATCAATCAATCAATCAATCAATCAATCAATCAACGAAAACCGACGCGTTTTGAATATAGCGGGACTGAAAGAAAGCGGGCGTGTTCTGGCTGCAACTCTGCTAAATGACCCGCTTCAGAAGATAATAACGGAATCGGCCTGGCGAAACCAAACATGCGTACTTAAATGAGTAGCGAATTCGGTTCGTGTTGTAACGAGTGTGTATACAGTGCGTGGAAGCGATGCGGGACCACTATGTGCGGTTTATAACGCGAGCGTCGCCATAATGCACGATGCACTGCACGCTGTATTGACAGGCGCGAAGTGCACCTCTCTATAGCCCATTACATACAGGCTGTCTGCCATCAGAGGAAACCAGGAATTTTCAGGAAATTTGTCAATTCTAGAAACTTTTAAGGCAATTATCACCCCGGTTGCTTCGATACATGCACCCCGGTACATTTGGTACCTACATGAAATAGGCACTCACAATGGCATATGGCGAAGCCATGTATACCAGAATGAAATGAAGTTTTCGACTGACCATACGCAATGCGCAAATAATGGTGTCTCCTGTTCGTTTTGTGTGTGTCAGCGGAAATCTGGTGACGCATCACACCTGAACAGTAAGCTTATACTGGCAGTACTTGTTGAAAATTATATACTGGCATAATAGCCTGGCAAGCTATATAAACCCCCGTTTTTTTTTTTTTTTTCTTTCTTTTAGCCGGAACCTACCTCCACTGCCCTAGACTGCTAGCGACTTTTCATGGAAACACTCGCAAAAAACCCGGAAAAAAATAACTGAATTATAACGTGTCGATGTACAGTTCACTAGAGCACACGGAGAACTATAGTATAGAGGGACAATTCGTGGTTAATTGGCATCATTAAAATATAGGCGGTAGAAAATTCAGCTAAGCGCTATCCAATTCTCGATGGCTTTCGTTTCGTTGATTGTTCCTGTTTATTCGCTTTGTCAGAGAAGCCATCTCAACAGCGACGACCAAGGAGATCCGTGGCGCCCTGCGAAAACCGGTTCTGAGATTTTTTTTTTTTTCTTTTACTTGATTCTCAACGGAACACACGCGATACCATGATGGACGATGTCGACGAGCGCTAAGTGGCCGCATTACAGATCGCCAAAATACATCCCCCCCCCCCTCCCCCCACTGACACCCGCTCCCCGCTTGACCCTACAGAAGAGAAGACCCCGCTCACGCATCACCGAACGCGAACGTACGCTCGTATTATAATGAGGGCGTAATACCGGAGGGCCGCACCATCGAGTCTTCGTTCGTCGTCAAGCCCTCTCCATGCCCACTGCTGCACGGTTCGTCAACGCATTTCCGGGATGAAGACGTGCTGCGAGGAAGGAGCAAGGGGTTGAGGTAAAGAAGGGGGGGGTCAACAAGTTCCCATGACCCCTTGTCTCGTCTCGCCTTGGCTTGGCCTGGCCGAGGGATACTGCGCGTACGGTGTACTTACGAGACGGCGCGGGCCTCTGTGAATGGAGCGGAGAGCGCTCGGGGGTAATTATACTACGCCCTACACGCCGGTCGCGTCTGCGGAGAGTTTGGCGTGCGATCTCGGTATACGGCGGTGAAAGTGCGCGGGGGCTATAAGCTGGGAACGGCGAGACCCCGACGCGTGCGCTCCGTATTTAAAGAAGCACTGAAGGAGAAGACGAGGGAGGGAGAGAGAGAAAGTGTGAATTAGCTTATATGGGTGAAGACAAAATTGCGCGGCGGGCCCAAAGGCACGAAATGTAGACGGGGGAAGAGTTCTATTTTGGGCTGGGGGCGGAGACGACGTCTCGGGTTTGTGCGGGGCCTTTTTTTCTTGTTCTATGCGGCTCCCTGTTTCGGAACTATTACGGGACAGCTACGCTGCTCCAGCGATAGCTGGAGAAACAGAACGGAAAAGAAAAGAGCGCCATCAAATGCGATGCAAGAGTGTTGCCTACAAGCTTTGAAAAAAAAAAAGATTTCTCGAAGACACTAGCACAGTAGTGTGCTATTAGCAGATCTACAGACACCGCATGGTCCTTCTATAAATAAAAAAGAGCGAGAAGACTTGTTTATAAGAGTATTTTATTTTGCTGACGTCCGGACCTTTGTACGTTAAGTGAGAGCGCTGTTTGGTCCACACTGTTGTACTGAGAGTTCCTTTGTAATGCTGCGTTGTTTATACTGAGTACAAGTTGTACGCATATGCAGTATGTATATAAGTATATTGTATATGTAAAGTACATGCATATATATACCGCCGTTGGCATCGAGTGACCTCTACAGTAGATGATTTGAGACTCACGGGTATTAACGTCTCAAACCAACACTGCAGGGTGCTATGTAAGAGAGAGCGCTGTTTGTGTTTGTTTTTCGCTTCCTTTGAAGCGTGGCCGTCAGGGAATCGAACCCGCGAGTTCGTGCTAAGCAGCAGAATGCCTTATCTATCTTGGTAGTAATGCAAAACTATTGGCAAATTGACTATCCATCGTATCGTTAGTTATTTTTTCTTTCTTTTATTTCTTTTTATACCTATGGATAGTGTAAAAAGATTTTTGATCGTATTGAGATAGTCCGCTATTGACAGCGCGATCGATAGTTTTGCTATTCTTGGCTGGTGGTATTACCCGAAATTTTGCGATAAACTGACCATCGGTAACACTCAGTTCGGTGCACTTGGAAACAGGGAAACGTCGCCAAGTTCATGTCACCGCGTCTATACGTGTGGTACGTTGCGGGATTTTATATTATCCATAGTATTATCGATAGTCCCCTCGATAGCGCTATTAATATCAATAGTGCGCTATTGATAGCTATCGTTAGTTCGCTATCTATGGTACTATTGGTCATCTCTGTACTATCGATAGTTAGATAATGTCTAAACTATAGATACAATATTTTTTATTGAAATGAATATAAAATAAAGAGATGTTGTCGCCCTATAATGGTGACGACTACTACTTTTCGCATAGCAGAAACAACTATATAAAACATATACGCAATAAGAAAAGGAAAAGAAACAACGTCATAGGACCAGGAATCCACACCACGCAGTCATTACTCCCCCGAACATATAAATATAACAGGCAAAGGCAAATCGCACCACAATGAGTTACTATTAATATTTGACTTGAAAACATATATACATTTCACAGGAAAAGGAAAGCTAGGAGCGGGCTGGCAACTGCCACCGGAAGGGGCACAACACATGCTATACTCTTCAGAAAGGAGGAGACAGAAACTTAGAAATGGAAGATAGGAAGGAGGAGAGAGGAAAGAAAGAGCGAGATGACAAATCTCAAAGAATAAAGTGGAACACAGTACAGGTTGTAAACAAAGTCACACACGCACACACAAGTGGCCGCGATGTAGAATGCGATCAGCGTTATTTTAGCTCTCTGCATTCCTCATCTGTTCATAGATACTGTAGTATACTATCGATAGTTTCGCATCGCTACCACTGAGCCGCCACGCTACAGCAACAGGTGGCGCTCCCGGCAGGTGTAGAAATACTCCACTGTAACGCCGGAAGGACAACGACACTCCCGTCCAGGTCTCCCACGGTGGTCGTGGAAGCTTCCGTTCCTGCCGAGGTGTTTGCTTTCAATATCGCCGGGCGGCGCAGAAGAAAAAAACTGGTTTCCTAATCTACACAGCCGCCGCCGCGCCTTCAGCAGCCAGCGAACACAACGGCGCCGGGAGTTGCGTGTGTCGCCGATATAACATCCTTGGTCTTTTATTCGGGACCGGTGTGTGCGTGTGCGGAGTAATAACGCCGCAGTTCAGCGTTCGCATCATTCGCATCACCGCTTTCCTTCTCTCGTAGCTCCTACAGGCTCATCCTGTTCACCTCTTCCTCCGCCGTTGAGTTGAGGCCGCGATCGTATAACCGGGGTATATGGTTAACGAGTTTTACAGAGTCGTGAGAAGGTTCAGGTTTCTTCGGCTCGTTATTCACCAACTGAGGGGGCTTCGAGCTCGCCGTGCGATCTGTGTCACGCAAGCGAAAACAAGGGGAAAAAAGGTAAATAATCAATAAATAATGTAAACCGACAGATAGAAGGGCGTGGTCTGGGAAGCACAATACGTGGATTTGTCATTGTTTCGATGGACGAGATATCATGCGGCGTGCATAAAGTACGTGAGAACAGGAACTTTCAGAGAATAAAGATCTCTCTCTCTCAGAGAGTAAATAAGTGTACCTGTCAGAAGGGTTCAACTCTGCATGTGTAAACATGCTCACTTGCATATATAAAAACAATAGTACTCCAAGTTTTCTGTGAAAACGCGCGGTTCAGAGTTTTTCAGACGAGCTGGCCATAACTGTACAGAATACCCAATAGCTACATACCCTCATAAAACTAACTTTAACCATTTTGCGACGCACGTATCGCCAGTAGTAATGACACTTTTGTACTGGAGGACACGAAGATTTAGCATAAACCTATGATATACGTATATTCTAAGAAAGTTTGAAAGCAACGAGCGCCTTTCTCGGCAACCGAGCCCTGCGGTACCCCCTCTATAGTGTTTATAGCATCTTAACATCTATTCTGTGCTGCGCTGAGGAAACAGAAAAGAAGATAGAAATGAAATGCGAAAGGACAAGGAGGTGAACCGGAACACAAATATGCAGTTTGTTACCCTGTACTGAGGGAAGGATAAGGAGAAACGGTAAGGCGGAAAGAAAGATCACACGTTCCACACGTTCAGGAGACCTAAATACTTATATCTAATATGTAGAGGTTAACTCTACAAGTACGCCGGCTACTCTAAAGCCTCTAACGCTGCTTGATTGCGAAAACAAAGAAACTGGGGGAGAAGAGGAAAACATAACAGCGTATACAAAAACACGGTGCTCAAATTGCATTCCGTGCACTCTGAGTCCGAGGACAGCGATACGAGAACGCTATACCAGAATGCAGAAGGACAGCGATACCAGAATTCAGAAGAGAAATACTGCATGGTATTTCTTGGAGGCGTCAGTTAGATAGTCGTGCGAGATGAACAAACAGGCAGCACCATGACACAACACCGCTTGTGTCATCAGCTGACGTCATGTAGCTCAAACAATACCTGTATTCATTGTGTCATGCTTTCTATGCAAGCTCCCATTTGATCCGTGGGTGACCTGGATGCACAGGGGGGCTTTGGGGAAAAACTCTGGCTTCGCGTCAATTTGCGACTCATTACAAAATCTCAGGGCGAGAAATATACCCCCACACTCCCTCGCAAGAACCCGGTCTGGTTTAAATGAAAAAAAAAGAAAAAAGAAAGAAAAATGTAACCCCCTCTCACAGTTACGCCATCGCCAAGAAAGCAGGCCGCCATGGCGCGACATAGGAACAGCGAGTTTCGGCCGCGCGTCATTCTGCATCGTTTCGGTTTTCAGACGAGCGTCACTTCCTTGAGAAAGAGCATGGGTAACGGTGCCTGAAAAAGTCGGTATTCTCGGTGAATGCTAGGATTCTAATAATAACTCGCTCGTGTACGCTGTCTGTGCCAGCTATGATGACAACGACTCAGTCGACAATAAAACAAGCAGAGCAAACGTTTTTGGTTCCTTACTGGTTTGCACATGTCGCAGGGCTCGCTGCGTAGAATGTGCATGGTGGCCAAGTATTTATTTTTATCTGTCATTTCATCGGTCTGGTTTTTTATATGTGGTTATTACTGTAGTTAGAAATGCACTGCCTAACGTAGGCCTTGCTACCCGCATACGTACAATGATCAACTGGACAATAAATATCAGGCAAGGCCTTGCCTGATATTTATTGTGGCGTTTGTGGCACTGTATAAAGACGTGTCCCCTTCTTCCTGTATTTCGTCGTTCGTCATGCCTGGTCATGCTTTCAAGGCAGAGATGTGAACAGACGATTCTAATAACGTGTCAATTACATCACCGTGACCATCCGAACACTAATAGGGGCCAACCTTCGCGCTGCCATGCGCACCACGTCATTTTTAGCCGAACAATTAACTGACTGGTCAAATTCGCAGCCATGTGTGCGTTGATACATATGACCGCTGTATGTTGCATGCTAATTTTAGGGAGAATTGAATTGAATTGAAAAAACGTTTATTGTATACAATGAAAGGGTTGGGGGAAGCAGGTGGGTGGGGCCCCTACATCAAAGTTCCATTGGCCTCAGCAGCCCGCCGTGCTCTGGTCGAGGAGAGCCTGATGGGCCTCCTTTTCCTCGCTGGCGAGCCAGGTCTCCCAATGCTCCGAATTTTAAGCTTCCCCGTCGGTGAGAAGGTGTCCGAGCCGATTACTTAAATACGTTTGTACTGAATTATGCATATTTTCTAACCTCTGTCGCACATACACCTTCGAACTCATTGCCATCACTTCAGCTCCACCGAGTGCTTCTAAGAAGGCAGCTCTTGGGACGCTCACAAACGCGTGAGGTAATCTTGCATGCAGGACCTAACTCGCGCTTCCATTAAGGCTTCGCTCTAATTTGCGATACGGAGTTAGAGGCGGGAAACGCCCTCTTAGACCTATAGAATCTCTCGGCGAGGACACCGTAAACCACACGGAAACGCGGAAGGTGTCCTATCGCATCTGGGCACGTGCGATGCCGACGAGTGGGCCAAAGTTTAACGGCGTGCGGTTGCACACTTTGATTTCTTGGCTGCCGCTTCGGCGATAACTCCGCACGTGTAGCTTCCTGGAGCCTCGGGCACGGAGAGTACGTGGAGCGGTAGCGAAATGCGGGATTGCGTGAACCAGGCAGTGGTGGCGACGATATGTGGGTATAGGCGAGACGTCGGAGATGTCTCCGAATCAGCGTATAGCGTCGTCGTCACAACCGTGACACGTGGTATATCGTATGTAAGCTCAAAGGCGGGTTAAGTGGAACGATAGAGTTCCTGAGACTCGTACGAATTACGGTCTTTAGATGATGATTCCCACTCCACCAGGGAAGTCCAACTCTTCCTCAAATCAACAATCAGAACAACCAACCTCAGGCTCTCGGAATTTTATTCCGCTTTCAGCGACTGTGTATACATGCATTTACCTTGGTTTACGTGACGCCAAGTTATCTACTGTTATGACTAACGTTTATATTCCGTAATTCCGCGCTCACGCTCTTCCTGAGAAACAACTGGCGAAATTAAGTATTTGTGTCCTTTTGGATAACTATGCGTAGCTGTTTCTTTCTGGTTTCTTGTATATGTTTCTGCCCTACTATCAGTGTAGGAGGTTGAGCTTTTTTTTTTTTTTTTTTTTTTTTAGCAGACTTCCGCCTCAGCTTCCCACATTTCCCGGTAAATGTAAAATAAAGGTTTTTGAATGAATGAATGAATGAATGAATGAATGAATGAATGAATGAATGAATGAATGAATGAATGAATGAATGAATGAATGAATGAATTGTGCCTTCAACCTACATGGCGATTGACCTAGAAAGACTAAGGTTTTAGGCGCCTCTAACCTCTCCCTTCGTCATCCCAGAAAGCCACTCGAGCACTCCTGCAGTACCTCAAAGCAGCGGACCTGAACGCCCGAATATGGACACGAATATGCGTTGTATAGTACACGTTATCTCTCTAGACCTTTGCCTATTTGCCTCTCTCTTAAGCCACGTGACTTGGAGGAGCCACGAGAAAATGAGGATATCTAGCTCACCTGCAGGCAGGCCTTTGCTATCTCCTTATATCTCTCAGTTACATTCACAAGATTAACGATCATCCAATAAGTAAAACGACTGAGCGGCCAGAGTGGGACAAACGAGCGTACGTATCACCGTCATACTTAACACGAACGCGCCTGAAGCGGCTTTCTGCTTATCCTGCGGTGAGTTAATTGTTCTTCAAACGTATTTATGCTCAAAAATCCGCATCCCCTCTTGACTATTGTCATGAGATGTTGATGGGGGCAGAGATAGTCCTAGCGCCTTATAGAGGTAAGAGGTCTCCTTAAGCTAAGCAAAAAGTGTACCACATACTGACGAAGAATAGGGTACCAACGAAGAATACCAACTTGCCCAGCATTCGATACTTCTAAGTGTACCACGTATCCGCTTCCGGTGATGGTGATCTCCAACGTGCAGCGTCCACTCTTAGAATGAGGATGGTCTGGAGTGGCGCGGGGCAGCTTTCGTATCTGCGTGGATCGGGCTGTTTCGCGAGCCGTAAAAAGCCACACTATATAGATGTGCTGGATATTTCTGGCTTGGGGTGCCTCGAACGTGCTGGCTCAATGCGTCTTTCTTCCAAAGCATTCGCTGTTTGCTCCTCACAACCCTCGTTTATTTATGTTAAGCTGCTATAAAGAACAGTCCTTATTGTATCGCGTTTAGCCCGAGAGCGGCTGTAGGTCATTGCATGAATACACGCGCAAGGTGCTACCGTAGAGTTGGTGACATTACCGCTACATGTGTATGCAGTCTCCGTCAAAAGAAACGAAGTCACTGCGCGCACAACAGAAGCTGGCTGCGAGACATCATGCAGCAACAGCTATGCAAACTCTGATCGGAAGCTCTTTCGACTTGCCCCGCGCCGTCGAGAAGAAAGAGCACGTCGCTAAATTGGCCGATGCCCCTAATCGACTTCGAGGACGCCACTTAAGCGGATTGCTTGAACGTATAGCACGTGGTTCGATGTACGTCATCACCATTCGTTTGCAATTAGACTGTGGGAACCATGCGCATCATCACGCTACGAAGCGATTAGTCAGAATTAGCTCAGAGTTTCGTCCGTGCCTTGTGAGACGCAAGAGAAAGAAGCGTCAGGAACTAAAAAGTGCGCATTAAAAGGAAAAGGATGTCGCAGTAAAACTATATTGATGAGCGATTTAGGTCAGTTAACATGTAAGCTTTGTGCGCGCATAACATCTGTGCATCCTGAGAGAAAACTAGGCCGCATAAAACCAGGAGGGAAAAAATATATACGCAAACTAGAATAAACGAAGTCACGCGATAATTACGAACTTATTGGTTGGTTCCGTCGTTCAGCAGCTCTCACAAGCAAAAAATAAAATACGGAAATACCTTTCGAACTCACCATACCCGAGTTAACGTCAGTTAAGTACAGCTTCGTTAGCACTTATTTTCGCTTCAGATACTAAAGCAAACAATAACACGGCAATGCACGAGACGACAGAATATACAAGCCAGGCGAGAGTGTAGCGCGTGTTTGATTCGGTGGCGCACCGACGGCAAAATTGTTTAAGACCCGCCACGACAGAAACCCAGCTGCGGTGAATGATTGATCAATCACCGCAGGCATTAATTGGCTAAGCGAGTAATCCAGAAATGAATTTAGCGTGGGCATTTCTCAGTCACTTCTTCGTTGGCTGCACATGTTCATCATCATATCGGCTTCTTCGTCTTCATCGCTTGTGGGGACTCATCTTGAGACTGATCTGTGCCTTGAGTGTGATCGGTCCGCCACGTCTTCGCGGCGCATTAAAGGTCGTGTTAACGCTACGTCGCAAGTGGTGGAGGTTGCTCCTCGGTCCCCCGTCCTCTGCTCGCCCGCATCAGAAATAAACTAATCCAGAAATAAAGTGGCTAAGCGAGTAATCCAGAAATGAATTCGGTACAACTCCTGCGTCATATTATCAAGTATGCAGCAACAAACAGGCGAAAAAAATTATTTCATGCCACTTTCAGCATGTGGCATCTCTGCAGTGGAGTCGTGTTAAGCCCAAGCAGCGTCATCTACCCTCGAGAGTACGAGATTCCCGAGATGAGCCACTTTTGGGCAGGCGAACGGGCAAGGCCCACTCCTCAGTTGCGTATACAACCTGGGCGCATATCGACACCACCGGTGTGTGTGCGTCTGGAACCCTTATCCCCTTAGAGAGACTCGGGCCCACAACGCCCATCACACCTCCCACCGCCACTCCTCAGTTGCGTGCACAACCTGGACGCATATCGACTCCGCCCGGCGTGTGTGCGTCTGGAACCCTTATCCCCTTAGAGAGACTCAGGCCCACAACGCCCATCACACCTCCCCTCGCCATGCCAGCTATGATGATCCACACTCCGAGGAGCGAAGAAACAGTGACAATGACTCTGGTGACTACTAGTGATGATAATGGTGCTTATATCTTCATGTAATCATGAATACAATACCTCATATATAGGGTGTCTCAACTATCATGCACGAACATTTAAAAATGTGTAAGTGCCACCTAGCTGGACAGAACCAAGGTAATGGTGTTTCCCGTCGCTTGGAGATACTCAGGTAATTGTGTTGCATTTCGCCTAATTACATAGTATTAATTAATTAATCAACTTCTCAAACATTATAATTAGATGAAAGATGAAAAATCGGCGACAAGCGATCCCTAAAGGAAAGTTTGTATAGTAAAAAAAAATTCGTCGGCTCTTCCACTCCGTGAGGGTGGTTAACCAGCGAAGCTGAAACGTGCGGCCCCGGTGTTTATCACTGGGTTAATCGCGAAGGGTTCATTAAAGTATTTCTCAATTATGAGGTTACACACACGTTCGGTTGCGACGGAGAGAACGACGTCACTGACGGTATGCCCGCAGTCCACCGTTGTCGCTTGCGTTGGATGTCTCGAGTTTGCTCGGTGGCGTTGTCAGCAGGATTCACTCGCCATTGCCGCTTGCGATTCTTCGAAATTAAATTGCTTCAAAATTAAGTCTGTCCGTTACGTAAGCCAATGAATGGCTCAGACCGCCTTAAGCAATGGCTTATACCCCCGTAGACGCGGCCTCTTCATTACGACGACAGAAGACAAGTGAAATTATACGCTGGAATGATGAGCGGCAACGCAGCCAGCTGTGGAATAAGACGACGACACTCGAGCCAATGCTGGTGATGATAGTTTTCTGTACACATGCGATTCCGCCTAGCCACATAAATTTTCGCTTTAAAAAAAGAAGAAAAAAGCTCCCTGAAGGAAGTAAATCCGACAGAGGAAGAGCCGATGCATCAGCACATTTATTACATACAGACTCTACGTAGTAATTGGAAAATTCTTGCCGATATGTTCCACTTACTTATATGAACCTATACATTACACAATGATGAACCATTTCGCGTCTTACCGCGAGAAAGCCCAGCGTCGACGAGTGTCTTTCGGGTGCGAACACACGCTCATCAGTGCATCCCATAAAGAAGCCGACTCGCGCCGTGCCAGCAACTTTGTAACCAGGGGCGGCTACGTGAGATAGCATGCGCGGCCGTGACGCATTTGCGAAACCGTACGAGTGCAGCGGCAAATCTGTGCTCGAGATCCCACGATGCTCCGTTTCGATTAGGCTCTTCGCGTGTTGAGCCAATATGGTATGCGTCGTCAGCACTGCGTGCTTCATAAAGTCATTCGACAAAGGACCCTGGTGCTTCGTTCGCGGATCCGTGTGCCGCTCGTAACGTGTGGTTCGAGGACGTCGGCAGTGGACCGCCGCCACGGTACAATCGCGCACAGGCTGCCGATGATGATGATGGTGATTTAATGACATCCCCTTAAAATTAAATTAAATTAAATTATGGGGTTTTACGTGCCACGATCTGATTATGAGGCATGCCGTAGTGGGGGGACTCCGGAAATTTAGACCACCTGGGGTTCTTTAACGTGCACCTAAATCTAAGCACACGGGTGTTTTCGCATTTCGCCCCCATCGAAATGTGCTTTGACACGGGGCGGTGACAAATAGTCACCTAGCCTGCTTGAGTTAATCAGGTGTGCAACGCATGTTCTTTTTTTAATCTAGCATTTTTGTATACATATCCGTAATTCTTTTTTGTGTTTTTTCTTCAATATCAGCCTTGCACTTACGACTGTAAGAGATCCGGTTGTATCAATCTCTTCCCCGCTTTTTTCCCACTAATACTCTAAACGTCTCTTGCTTATCTCGACTGCTGACCCGTTGATACTTCCGTCTACTTTAAACCAAGCGTTTCCGGAAGGTATACGTTACCTACGGGTCTCACTGGTGTGAATCCCTTCGCATTCCATAAGGATGTGCTGAATGGTCTCCGGATTTTTGCTGCAGCATACACAAGCCTCATCTAGATCGCAATATTTGCTTCGGTATGTTTTTGTCCTTAGGTGGGACCATTGTGAAGGGACCAAAAGTGACAACGTTCATGTGCCCTCTTCTGGCCACGCGCGGCTCCTCTCGCGCGTGGAAGACAGCTCACAAAAACACTGTGAGTGACATTCGAGAGCATTCGGGTCTCGCAACCCGGCTCCTCTGCAACCAATAATTACTGCAACAGCCGCGCGTGGCCGTGCAACAAACGCTCGATTGAAGTCATACTACAAGCGAACTACGGGCGAAATGTGGACATATTCGCTACTTGTACATCGCTGCACGTAGTTTCCTCCTACAACGCAATTCTCTCGGATATTCTTTCTTCTTGCTCTTTACTGCGAACAGTGCAGTCAGCAGCAATTTCCGTTATTCGTGTTTTCGCTACGAAATAAACAACCAAGCACCCCAGCACACACGCAAAGGATTTGACGAACGACGAACGGGGTAAGCGTGGATGAGCTGTTTAAGAAACACTAAACGAAAATACGAAGCCGAGTCGGATCGACAGATTATTCGTCGAAAAATATATCATCGTTTTCTGCGTGCCAATGTATGACAGTCGCGTATAAATTTGCCACCGAGAGATCCCCTGCTTCTCAATACGAATCGCCCTCGCCAGAACGGACACGGTGACGTAATCACCGCGTAACCTCTTTCTCTGCTGCTCTCTATGAATTAGCCATTGCTGACGTCACATAAAAGGTAGCACATTCCGAAAATAGGTGGCGCCCCTCTCATTCTAAATTTCTTTATTATAATCGCTCACAAAAGCTCTGCTCTTGATACGAATGGCAAACTTCTTATTATAAAAGCTGAATCTTTCAATCTAGCTCGAATTAATATTGTCCATTAGTGCCTTTTTAAAAGTTGACAGTCACTTCAGCATACTCTAAAGAGTATGAAGGCGAAAGCCTGCGGTGCTCACGAGACACTCATTAAATTACTTGACATTCTCATTCGAATGCGTTGTTGCTTCCTTTTACTTGTTTTCTCCACCCAAAGGCCGTGCCGTGCGTTCGACTACCACCAAAGGTCGGGGTATCGAGTGCCTTAATTAACTCTATCTTAATTAAGGTAGAGTCAATTAAGGCACTCGAATCCACGACCTTTGTTGGTGGCCCCATGTGGCATGGTGGAACCACGAATTTTCGGCGTCATAACGCCGGACAACAGATTTTGCGATCTATGAGCCATCTAAGGCTTTCGCCTTAAAAGCAAAATAATAAAGATGGAGAAACGAAGGTCCATCCCGCGATGAACGTGTGTACGATCGCAAAGGCGGGGACGAGCTTCGACGTGCTCTGGCGGTCAGGGGAGGGAGGACACGCTCGAAATGATAACAGTGTGTAAACCTACGCGCGAGGCGGCCACAGCACTTGCACAAAGATGAGCGTGCGCGTCGCACAAAAGCAGAAGAGGTCAGAACGGAATGCGCCGCCCGGTCGGAGAGAAGAAGAGTGCGAGGTGTTGCGAAACGCGAGAAGAAAAGGTTCACCGGGGCCACGCTTTCAAAGATGGAGAAGGGCCATCGACCCCCTCGAAGTGACTGCTGGAAGGCAGGTCCTTCTTTTTTTCCGTGCCAACCGTTGCTCACTTTGCATTGAGTCACCGTACTTGTAAATACATATGCTAGTCGCCAACGTAACGGCAGATAAGCACACACTATCCGTTTGCATTGCGACTTGCTTCGCTTGTCGTGGTTGCGTTGATTTGTTACGTGAGAAACCCTCTGTTTCTCACTGTGGTATAGGAAAGAGGAGGAAAGATAAAAGCAGAAGGCTGGGAGGTTAACCAGAATAACGTCCAGTTGGCTACCCTACATCGGGTATATGGGAAAGGGGAACACAAGGATGACAGGGGGAGAGAGGAGGGAAGGAAACACTGTGGTGTAAAGAGAGAGAGAAAAAAGGTAAAGGAAAGACAGGGAGGCTAACCAGAGGTTATCTCCGGTTGGCTACCCTGTACCGGGGGAGGGGTAAAGGGATGCGAAAGGAGAGAGAGAGAGAGAAAATAAGTAAAAGTAAAAAAAAAAGAAAAGACAGAAAAGAAAATCACACAGACACACAAAACAGAACCGTTTCTGTGGGCACTGTCACGCAGTCTGCGAAGGCGTTCTCGTGTTGCATAGTGTCAACGTTCCATCCTACGTAACACAGTGCAGAGTCACAATTTGTCACGGAGTCCTGTGTCTTTTAAATAACGCAGCAGTGCCTTCAGGGCGGCTCGCGCCATTGTTTGTGTAGGCCAGCTACCAAGGATGTTCTTTTCTGTTATTGGGCGTTTGTCCAGCTGATCAATCGTCGCTGAGAGTGCTGCTCTCTGCGGGTTGAAACGAGGGCACTCACAAAGAAGGTGTGCGATTGTTTCGTTGCAACCGCAGAATTCACAAAGTGGGCTATTGGCCATTCCTATAAGAAAGGAGCACGCATTTGAAAATGCTACTCCAAGCCATATACGGACTAGAAGTGTGCAGTCCCGTCGTGGAAGGTTGAATGGAATACGGAGCTGTAAATTAGGGTCCAGGGCATGAAGGCGTGCACTTGTGAAATCAGATGAATTCCACTGCATCAATGTTGCAAGCGCGAAAAGTGTTATCGCTGCATCGGCTCTCGAAAGAGGAATGGCAACGCAGTTGACACCATCATGGGCAGATCGGGCCGCTGCGTCCGCTCGATCATTGCCATGTATGCCACAGTGACTAGGCAACCACTGATATATTATATCATGCCCCTCATCTACTATGTGATGGTGTACTTGTCTGATCTCTGCGACGAGCTGCTCGTGTGATCCATGGCGCAGTACTGAGAGTAAACTCTGGAGGGCTGCCTTGGAGTCACAGAAGATTGACCATGGATGGGTTGGTTCCTCCAGAATGAAATGAAGAGCCGCACGTAGGGCTACCAGTTTAGCAGATGTCGTTGATGAGACATGTGAGGTCTTTAGCTGTATCTTGATGGATCTTGCTGGAATCACCACTGCGGCAGCTGAACTTGTAGGTGTGACTGAGCCATCGACATAAACATGTACGCGGCCACTGTGAACCTCATGTAAAAGTCCTAATGTGACCTGTTTCAGGGCACAGGGATAAGGGGCCTCAGAAAGGCTGGCCAACGTTTCGATAGGAGGACCTATCTTCGTCAAACGAGGCCTCGTCGTCCTTGGCAGGTTAGCTTTAACAGTTTAGAAGAGTGACGTCACCAATGCTCATTGTTGGCGGGCTGGCTGCTTCTCACGAGTATGTCTACGAAAACATAAATTGTTCTTAACCTGTTTCTTTTTTTCTTAAGTTTTACAGGAAGGTAAATAACGTCTGGTGTGTGTGTGCTTTTTTATTATTATTTCAGACCTCCTTAAGCGTAACGTAGTCGTAAATTTCCACCTGATACTGTAACAAGACACGTACCAACGGCAACATTTGTTGCCGTTGGTAAACAAATGTTGAACCACAGAACTTCTGTCGAGTTAGTTTGGTTACTGCGTGTGCGATCAAAAGAGACATTTCTCTTCATTATTTCTTTTTTTCGTCAAAAAAATTGAGTAGTCTCGAACAGGGTCTCCGCCCCTAACACGTTTAATTATCCTGGTTGCATGGCCTCACCCATCGTGTCCCGAGGGAGCTATACATTCCCTCTAACAACATTCTTAAAATCAGCTGACCTGAGAAGACGCTTATAGACACAGAGTGCAACTCCAGGTAAACGAAACTCGCTTAAGTGGAAATGCCGGATAAACGGAACAACAGTAGTAACTTTGTCTGACCGCCCATAGGCACAATGTTAAGAAACTTTTGGTAAAACAGAACTGGTCTTTTTGTGAACTCCGGGTAAACGAAACCTTAACCATAATAGCCACTTACTTCATCGGGGTTTGGAACGGTAAAAGCGCCACAAACGTGTCGAATGGCGGGAAAGTTAATGCAAATTAAAGACATCGACGTTCCAACTGTGTTCTCATCATTAGGACTTCGCTAGGCAAGCAGTGATCCCTGAGGAGGTACAGTGCACTTCGAGGCAGGTAGGATCTCGCAGTCGGGCTATCGCTATACGTCTTCGTTCACACCGCCAAAAATAAGAGACATCAAACGATGCCTTATAATTGTTACATGCTCTTAGGAAACAGTTGAAAGTATCGGTGAAGTTCGTGCCGAAGACAGTTAATACCGTTCCAGTGCGCGTTACTGCTTCGGACCAGACTGCAAGAGACGCACTTGAAAGTTTGCAGTGCTATTTCGAACGCGATAAATGACCAGAATAATTAGGAATCTTTCACAAAAGAAGATACAGTATTACAAACAGAGCGCAGTAAAGACTTTTTTTTTTCCTCACTACAATAATATCAAAACACTCGGACGCGTTTCGAATCAAACGGCTGTTGACAATGTGTGTCCTTCGCTTTAACGAAACTTCGCAAAAACGGAACACATACTTTTTTTTGTCAATACCTCATCCCCAATTCCCCGTTTGGTTAACCTCCCGGCCCTTCCTCGTTTTTCTCTCCCTCTCCCTTTCTCTCTCTATCTCTCTCTTTCGCTACTTAGCATTGCACTTTGCCCGAGCAGAGCGCTGCGCGTTTCCACTTTCATTGCCATACGAGGCCGGATCAAATCGAACGGTCAGCCAGGTCGCCTCGACGATAGAAAATTTCAAACACTCGTCCTCGTCCTTACCGGAGCACCTTTCAACCTCAGCCACGGGGCATTTAGAGTTTTCTTTTTTTTTTTTTTTTTGACGCTGCGTATGTCCGTACATACGGCCGTTCTAGGAACCGAATTTTCGCGGCCCTGCAAGACACGGAAGATGGTGCCCGTAAGCCCTCTGTACGTACTTACATATATATCATCGGGAAGCAAACGAAACGTCTTCCGAGCTACCGTAATGCATCCACGGTCCATCGGAGACGACGACCGAGGAGAAACGCATGCCAACTCACGCGCAGGTTAACACAATCCCGAGATTCTCACTCCGCTTGGAGAACGGAAGCGAAATCGCGGCGAATACATACAGAAAGCAACGTTCTTTTCTTGGGGGTCGGCGTTTCTCCCAGAGCGCTTTCTTTCTCCGCCTCTATCAAACGGCGGCAGTTTTCGCGCTTCGTTGAACGTGAACATTTCCGAAATGCCCGCGTTCCTCTCGCTCCACATCCCGTTCAGTTTGCAGAGCGCACTGTGTATGACAATTGCGTGTAACCTGCTTTGTATTTCGTCTAGTTTTCATTCTTTGATGTTGTTGTTGTTGCTGCCTGTTCTCGGTAATTCTTCCGTCTTCTTCTTTTCTTCTTCTTCTTCTCATTCTTCGTCTTCTTTGCCACTTCCCCGTGCCAGCGTTTATTCTGTTGGTTGCTGCTTCCTCGGTGCTTGCATCCACAAGAGGAAACACATATTCAGAGGCGTAGAGCTTCGTAAACACGCGCCCGCGTGCAGATGTCAAAAGCTGGTCTGAATACACATCATGCTGTTTCGTACGTGACAATGGTTTGGCAATCATCCAGTTCCCTGTACGCCATCCTGTTCGCGACTCTGTCATCCCGCACCGTCAGGAAGTAAATAAAACGCGCTGATGGCATGTCCCTCCCAAGATATCACGATGCATTCACGGTACAGACACGCTCATAGCGTGACAACCGCGGGCACATCGGTCTGCGCAGACGCAGACCGCGAAATCGCGTGCAGATTAAAAATGCTTATAAAGCAAACCGTCTAGTAAACAGCAGCTAGCCGAAAAGGTAATCAGGCTCGCTTGCTAATAAACAAACAATCAGCTGCCCTGTACAGGCTGTATATAATTAGGTTAGGTTAGGTTAGGCTAGGTTTTGCAGGATTGTACGCAAATGTAAAGGTGGCAGAATACAATGACACCTCGCCTTATTCTTCCCTGCGCACTGTTTCGAACGGAAATTTAAAAGATTAATTAAATTGTGTCGTTTTAAAGAGAGAGAGATAAAGATACGAAAGGCAGGGAGTTAACCGGAAGGCGTGTCGAAACTGCACATGGGGCTATCAGGAATGACGCAGCGGAGGATACCGGAATAATTTTGCCCATCCGTTGTCCTTTATCGTCGGTCCAAATCATAGTACACGATGTTTTTGATTATTATTATTATTATTATTATTATTATTATTATTATTATTATTATTATTATTATTATTATTATTATTATTATTATTATTATTATTATTATTATTATTAAGGCATCATCAGAATACCCGCCGTGGTGGCTCAGTCAGCTAAGGCGTTGTTGCGCTGCTGAGCACGAGGTCGCGGGATCGAATCCCGGCCGCGGCAGCTACATTACGATGGAGGCGAAGTGCAAGAACGCCCGTGTGCTTGCGTTGTAGTGCACGTTAGAGAACCCCAGGTGGTCAAAAATAATCCGGAGCCCTCCACTACGGCGTGCCCCATAATCAGAACTGTTTCTGGCGCGTAAAACCCTAGAAAGAAGAAGAAGAATTATCAGAATGCAGCCGCCATGGCCGGGATACGAACCCGAGACCTCGTGCTCAGCCTCGCAAACGCCACAACCACCGAGTCATGCATCGCGGCGGGTTGGAACGAAATACGCTTGACATAAAAACCTCGGAAAAGCTCCCGTAACAACGCATTAAGCGGAGTGTGGGTAGTAATTGCGCTGTAGTTCCCCCTAGAATATCGGATAGCCGATATTCTAGCTGACATTAAGAGGAAAAAAATGGAGCTGGTCAGGCCATGTAATGCGTAGGATGGATAACCGGTGGACCATTACAGTTACAGAATGGATATCAATAGAAGGGAAGCTCAGTCTAGGACGGCAGAAAACTAGGTGGGGTGATGAAGTTGGGAAATTTGCAGGAGCAAGTTGGAATCAGCTAGCGCAAGGCAGGGGTAATTGGAGATCGCAGGGAGAGGCCTTCGTCCTGCAGTGGACATAAATATAGGATGATGATGATGATTAGTTTCCCCGACGTGTTGTCGAGCTAAAGTCAACAAGGGCGGTCGCGCACCCATGCTGTTGCCTGCACACGCACCGACGACAGCTCCACCGCATCTTCGCGAAGTCGCATTCTGAAGTTTCGGAATCCAGGAATAGCTCTTATGCTCAAACATCTTTTGCCGATTCAGCGTGTTTTCGTACTTTATGCACTTTTATCTTGTTATAGTGTTTGTCAAAACATACCCAAGAGCGCGGAAAGGCTCTATTCTCAAGTACGATTGATGCATTTGCGTAATGGCGTCGCAGAAGAACTTTCCAAATAGCCCGTTCGCTCGGTCATCAGAATCGCATTCGTCATTCGGCAACACGCATGTGGGCAAACGCGAGTCTCAAAAGAAGCTTCATCGAGTGACTCGAACTAAGCGTGAAAAATGACAGCAGAAATAAACGGACACGTGCGAACTGAACAAAGCTTCATAGCCGTCATCGCACTCACGCATCGGGACGTCGCGGCCGTCTTAAAAAACGAACATTAACGTTCGACGTCGTCAGAACCTAGCTTATAAACATTGTTATGGTGGGTAATTCCTTTAATTTACTAATCTATACAAGCACGGAAAATGACGGGTACTTTTTCTATTTTTCTTTTCTAAAATCAGTGATGTCTTCCTCTTAGGGTAATGCAACCACGAAGTTTGCGCAATCAGAATATGCGCCGAGCCACGTGGTACAACAAAGTATCCGCTATAATGAGATTGTATTCGCATTGCACTCTAGCGTTCGCGGTCATTACGCTCTTTTGATTTATGCATGCACAAAGCACTGATGACAGGCAGCAACTGCGCATAACATATACCTATATAATGCGTGAATAATAAGAATGTAGACAGAGCTCTTCACCTGCACGATACAATGCGCGCTAATGTAACGAGATCCCAGAATTTGCGTTGGATCCGCATATTTATTTTTTCTTTCTTTAATGCATTTCTTGCCAGGATAAGATAAAAGGTTCACGTGACGTGTGAATGTTTTCGTATACTTCAGTGCATAGCGCTTTTTCGTTCTTGAATTAAAGAAATACTTTTGCTTCAGCCACATAGACAGCCAGAGTAACGACGGTAATCAGTGGCCTTGAGCCGACTGATCGATGTGCTCCAACTTGAGAAAACAGCACCCATACTCTGCCTACGGATGAACATGCAATGAACTGGCTTACATGTAGCCCAATCTTTACTATATATACCGCTACAGAGTGCGGCGTGACAGGCTGTTATCCATGCAACTGCGCGTTAAAAGAACGAATGGCGCCTACATATACTGACTCCAACAAATATATATGCCTTCAGGAACATATATGATCTTGAATTAATTATATATATGTTCGAGAAAATATGGGCCGGTCGAGGTGACAGCGTAATCCGCATTCCGTGTGTGGTCACGTGGTGTGAGCTCCGCGCGTCTAGAATGGGCCCGGCACATTTATGTTCGCTATGCCGCGAAACGCGGCGCTTCGTGAAGCAGTTAATTTAATTATCGTACCGCTTCACGAAAGTTTCGCTTCACACATATTCCAATATGTGCGTTGGAAATCTGTATAATTTCTTACACTACTTTTGCACATAGTACATAGTCTGCACATAGTCCTGCACATAGTCTTGCACATAGTCTTGCACATAGTCTTGCACATAGTCTTGCACATGTACAACTATGTACATGTGCTTAGCCACCCTATTTTAATCAGCTTTTCCTTTTTCGCAAAGCCTGCGGGCCCTTCTTGTTAGAAGTAGACAACAACGTAATTAATTTTTTAAACAAAACGTAAACTTAATTTTCCAATCAATGAGAGTCGAATCCGGCGTCTTTATAGTGGGTTTGGGCACCCGCCGCGGACGCGGTTCCGAGACTTGGTTTCGAAGCGGCTTCCTCGGCGCGCTGGACGGCCTAGAGTTGTGCAGGTATTTTTTGTTTTACTGGGCCCTTCTTGTTAGAAATAGACAACGTAGTCATTTTTTTTTTCTAAACCATTTTTTTTTTTTTACTGTGTGCTTAGCTAGCGCTTTGAGCCGGCTTCGTCGGTGACTTATAGCTGGATGTTTACACGGCTTTTTGAACGCGGCAATCACACAGATACGTATCGCACACGCATTTTCGACGGGCCATCGGCCCATCGTTTTGACGCAGTGCGGTATAATCACGTCGCTGTATACCATGGTCTGAACTATAAACCCACGAGAAGACAGCCGCTTCATCCGACAAACATTTGCGGTCGGTCATTATATTAACGCATCACTGCATAGCTCGTGGTTTCTATCGGTCGTTTCTATAATTCGCATATATTATTGTTCAAGCCAGTATTCTATCATATCCTCGTGACTGATTCTTGTGATTTATTCTTTAGATGTAACCCTCTTTCTCCTTTGATCGCATGTGAGATGGACAATGTTTCTAAATACATAAAAAACAAGGTACGCTTTTTGGCCGTAGTGACGGTATTTATGCGCTGTAGGAACGCAAGACGCGAAGCATCCATTGCACGACGCGCTGTAGGTCAGAAATTGCGCTTGCCGCTTCCAGCGTTGACGCCTATTGGACGAACACTTTCGTTCATGCAGCTTTGTCAACCTGTCGGCGAGTTTCGAACCCGTATAAGGTGCACCAACACGTACGCGCCTCGCGTTCAACTGATTCCTTGGTTTCGCCTATAGACCCTTTCTGTGTTTGCGAACAGAGCTCCCCAAAGGTTTCCGGTCAAGTGCGCAGCGACCACAGAGATTACAATAACCTATAACTCTATAGAACTCTCCTGCTGGTACCAGTTTCGCTGCAGGGTAAGAAGTTTTCATAAGTGAGTTTTACTGTAGTGCTTATATAGTACAACTAGAAAGCTACATACATCAGCTCGAAGCATGGGACACTTTCCTTATATTTAAACGCGTCAAGAACATCTCATAATCAACGTCGTCTGTCTTCTTTCTTTCTACACACATTCTCCTTCCCCCAACGCCGAGTAGCAGGTCATAACATTGATTCAGGCCAACCTCTCAGCTTTTTTCTCATAATAAATATCTCGCTCTCACTCTCACTCTCTCTCTCTCTCTCTCTCTCTCTCTCTCTCTGCATATATAGTATATCATGAGACAAAACACTTCTTTTTCATTGCGTAACTTAACTCTCAGAAATGCATGGCGGGAAGTTTCCTGGGATCATGAATGCACTGCTGCATCCATGATGATTGCTGCATCAAAAGGGTCTACAGATTCCAGCTCCACCGTGTATACAGAGCCGCTCGTAGACTATAAAGTAGACGCTATGAGCTTAATGTATACTCATTTTGAAATGTCCATAGAAAAACCAATCGCGGCAAGTAACACAGGTACACCAAACAGAAAGAGAGAGCGCAAAAGAGCGCCCTGTTTAGTGTAACTATTTGTGTTATAGTTGCCGCTTTAGAAGGAAAATCTTTGCATTCGCCTTCACTGCCTTCGAGTCGACGCTGAAGATGCAAGATTGAGAATCGTGGTTGTGAAATCGCCGAGGAGAGTTCATGATCACTTTAGCGGAAGGACGGTGCTGCCTTGTAAAACCTTATGGGGTGTAAATAACGAACAAGCAGTCAAGGTCTCCTGAGTCAAGATCTGATCATACACACGGACTAAGGGAAACGCCGTAGTCGGGGACTTCGGATTAAGTTCGACCTTCCGGGGTTCTTTATAAGGTACACCGAATGCACAGTATACACAAATGTGTTCATCCCGCCCAGATCGGAATGCTGCCGCCACCGAGGCTAGCAGTCGAACCAGCGACCTCGGGCTCAGCAGCAGAATAGCATAGCCACCCGCCGTTGTCGTTTAGTGGCTATGGTGTTTGGATGCTAAGCGCGAGGTCGCGGGATTGAATCCCGGCGATGGCGGCCGCACTTAGATGGGGCGAAATGCAAAAACACCCGCGTACTTAGATTTAGGTGCACGTTAAAGAATCCCAGGTGACTCAAGTTAATCCGGAGTCCCCCACTATGGCGTGCCTCACAATCAGATGGTGGTTTTGGAACGTAAAACATCATAAGTTAACTGAGCGTTGCGCGTAAGCGCGTGCGTGCGTTGCCTAAAAATTTTGAAATTGTGCCCCGTGCTTGCGTTCCTCTTTTTATTTTTTTTTCCCTAGCACAAATAGCGCAGAACCTCAAGTTTCAACGACGAAGGGCTGCAAGGAACTGGTTCAGAATGAAGCCGCCGTTAACTTTGGCCCAACGTACTTCTTATTTACGAAGCCACGGACCTACATGAACGCCGAATGGACGCATCTCTCAGCCGACTGTCCATGCGCCCTGGGGAACGTTCGTGGGAAGCGAATCATATACAACCATCGCGTGCCCCACGCAGTGACGGAATAATCCGCACCATTCTTCACACCTCCGAACGGCGGTCGTCTTCGCATTTCGAGTAGTGCAAGAACAGCGGTGACCCGCAACCCGCACGACACCAGCCAACAACCGTCCATTTGCCCTCCCCCCTTTCGCCTGAAGCCGCGCCTTCACAACCGCCGAAATCTGCTCGACACGGTCGCGGCTTTGTGTCCAGGCCAGAGAGGATCGTCGGGTTTGCACGGCGTTACGGTGGACGCCCACGCGAAGCATTGTTGTATACATGATGTCTCCCCGTCGCGATGCATTCAAAAATAATATCGAAGTAGGGAAAGGAAAAGACGAGAGGAAACTAACAGGCGAAACAGCCAGAAGAAGTTATAGGCTGCAAGCCACACAGTTAGCGAGGGCGTCTAAAACAGGACGTCGTCCCACATCGGTGGAGCGACGCCGTCGTTTGCACTGCGACCGCGTCGCCGTCGTCGTCGGGCTCCCACGGAGAGGAGACGCCGCCGAAGCCGTTTGCGAGAGAGGGAAATGAGACGGCAAGCGGACCGTGAAGTACGGAACGTCACCGCCGCCGGCGCGACCTCCGCGAGAAAGGCGGCGGCATCGTCGAAGCTCTGCAGGGCGAAACCACTAAGAAAGGAAGTGCATTATATACGCCAGGACAGAGCAACGACGTATTTTCTTGTTGTTGTTGTTGTTTTTTCCTGCAGTCGGGGACACAGCCTCGAGCATCGTCTCACTGCGACTATCGGCATCGCCTCGAACGATGTCTCCATGGGAGAATGTTCGCAGTAATTTTTCGTGCCTTGTGCGGTATTGCTTGTGTGCTTGCTGATCGTGATCAGGTTATAATGTATGCGGTGTTACGAACATTTCCAATGAGAAACAAGACCATTCGTCTTGTGCATTGACTTAGGCGTTTTTTATCGCCCCAGAACGCTATTACATGGATTATGAAAACTGGCCTGTGCCGTCAGTACAGCGTGTATGGCGTAACTTTCTGCTTGAAATGTATGCGCATTCACTATACGCTTCTCCTGCTTGGACCAGCAACCCTGGCCTGCAGAGTATTGAAATAACTAAATAAAAACGACCCCGTCTGGATAGTTAGAATCATCCTAGCAGGACTGCTACAGCACATCTGACAAAACAAAAAATTACAAAAAAGTAGCAGACCTGCCTTCTGTATCGAAATGCTTCTGCGGCTTGATTGACTAAGCTGCTACTGGCCCTTCAGAAAGGAAATGGCTCTGGAAATTCTCTTGCCTCAGAGAAAGAGACAGACAGACAGATACTGATTTTAAACTGAAGATGTCAAGCTTGCTATGTGGCTTGGTATTTAAGGTGAGGTGTTTGAATTGACAGGAAGGGGAGAAGAATATAAACGAAGCCAAAAAGTATTCGAAAAAATAGGAATAGGGAAACAAAGGAAGCCCGTATGACTAATAAAGTTTCAAAGAATGTTTAAAGTCCTGACCGGGGCAAGTATAAAAGCAGGACTTTTGGGTCTCAGAGTGTGCCCCCAGCACTTCTGTTCCAACGCCATAGGAAATTATGTATTTGCCCTCGTATACTAAGTGATGTCTTCGCTGAAACCGCCTGCCGCGATGATGCGCTCAATATCGCCAGGTAGTTTGCACCCTGCATAAGAAACAACGCATTGCATCGAGTCAATAAAACTTCCATGAGACAGTGAGTAGAACTACAAGAGAAGCCAAGAGAAACCAAAAGAAGGCTAGCTGGCCGAATTGCGGAGTTGGTCCACGCGATACGCATCAGAACTGCGAACAACCTTCAACTGAAAATTCACACGGCGTTTCGCTTACGAACACCAACTATAGTAACGAAATCGGACGTATATGCATGCAATAGCTATACACGACATACCGGCGAAGCCACTTGGCCACTTCTCGAACTTATCAGTGCCGCTTCTCCTCGACGCAAGGCTATAGCGACAAGGACGGTAAAAAAAAAAAAGAAACAAACGATCCTACTGTCCAGCAGGACAAGGCAAACAAAACGCGCACAACACCTGCGCGTAATCCCGACGAACGTTGAGGAACCACTCGAGTTCGTGGAGCGCCACCGAAGGAATGCGAGCAAACAACGTCTCGGAAGACTACAAAGGACCCGGGCGGCGTCTGCTGCTGCCCTTACGTGTATATACACTACAGAGGCGAGCGGGGCGTAGTGAGACGATTAGGCGAGCGATAAGCACCCCCTTCCGTCGAGGCCGACCGCTATAAGCGAGCGACGACCAAGCGGGATGCATAGCTGCTGCACAGGCATTGGGCCTCGCCAGCTGTTGGCCCGAGGGCCACGGCGTGGGAACCCGCGGAGGCTGCTTCGAGAAACGCAGCACACCAGCCCCCACATCAATGAGTGTGCGCAGACACTTCGTCGCGCGCGCGCGTGTGTGTGTGTGTGTCCGTTCGTTTCCATTATATTAGTGCTTGTTTAGTTTGCAAACATAAAGTGTGAGAAGGAGCAATTTGAAGGCGCGTCCGTTTGTCTCCGTTATATTAGTGCTTGTTTAGTTTGCAAACATAAAACGTAAGAAGCGGGAATTCGTGCTCTGGTCAACTGCCGCTGCGAGACCACTACTGCGGTCAACACCTGCTGTCTCGCTACAGACAGCAATCAGGAAGAAGGAAAGGTATAATAGAGACGTAGAAAAAATACAATAATTAACACGTCTGTAAAAAAGTTGGGGCAAGGCGGGGGGGGGGGGGGGGGGGAGGTAAGAAAGTATATAAAAGGAACAAATCCCTGCTAACGTGCAAGCAAGATCATCGCCGCGAACGTCTTGAGTTCGCTCCTTTTACCGCGTACGCCGACGGCAGCACGCACTCGGTGTATGCGTGCGTGGTTGGCTGCTGCCTATAATTAGTGCTTGCACGCTCCCGTGAAATTTGATGCCTCGAGAGGAGTTAGAGTGTCGTGGCTCCCACGGCGGTGATTTTCTTTTTCCTTTTTTTTTTTTTTTTCTTCGGCTTCTGGGTGAGTCGACAGTTACGTGTGGAATGAGTTTTTCCTTGACTGCGTCGCGAAGATTTCGCGTTCTGGTGTCTCAACTCGGCGACTATAGTTCCAACCATCTTGGCTGTCCCGACAGTGGGGAACAAAAAAAAAATGAATTGGCAGCTATTGAATTGAATTCAGTACGATACTACCAGAAACTGAACAGCCTGTGTCGCAATCAATTTGCGACCGGGACGGCGTCAATTCTAATTAGTTCTACGAAAGGGGGATTTTGCTTGCCTTTTCATGTAGCCCTATGTAGAATGGCATTAGAGTGGACAGTAAGATTTGTAGGATCAAAAGGGAAAAAAAAAGAATTGGTGTAAGCCATTCCTCCGGTGAGCTTACAAAGAGTTACAGTGAGGTTACAACTAAGTGGACCCTCGTTGATACGATTCCGCGTAATAGGTCATTCGGGATGATACATTTTTTCCCCGATTATACGATTTGGTTGGATAATACGTTGGCTGATATGATTTTCGGATGATACGCTTTATTTTCCGCTTCCCGTGAAGATCATATCAACAAGATTCCACTTATACGGTAAGAGTGAGTTGATGAATGACGTGCTTCCTGCGGCGATAAAAGAACATTTACCGCAACACAACCAAAATGAACTAACCATATGTGTCTATATCATGCGTCCTATAGTCCTACATTATGTTTTTTCATCATCATCAATATCATCATCATCGTCATGTCTTTCAAGAACCAACTAGCCGAACATGTCTTCTTGTTGGGACTGGGACCGTTGCGCCCATATTTGTCCTATGCTTTGGTCGAGCAAGAAAGTTTTCCTCGCATTTCACATTCACAGAGCGCATTCTCTCCTGCCTTATCGTGTGGGCCATCCGCGATGTCCCACTTCTCGTTGCGAGCTCCCGATGCATCTCGAGTAACGCTACCGCAAGGCTAAGGCAAGCAGCCCGTCTCTTTTACAAACACGCGTTCTCTCCCATATCTCTCCGACGTGCCTGGACTTTGTTGGTGACCCTCAGCGACGATCTGTCTCACATAGTCGAATCAATCGTGCGCCGAATGAATCAATAACGAACGCACCGAATGAGTTTTTGTTCTTCTGGCGATATAGAAGACGATAACCCGTATAACCCCCCCCCCCCCCCCCCCGGCTTATCTTTTCTTGGAGCGCCCTGTATCTCTTCCTGGTTCGGCGTCGTCGAAGGTAAAAGTTGAGAGATCATCGCGATCTCCGGACGGGGCGCGGAGCGCGCGTGCGTACTCGCGATTTGTCGTTCCTTGTGCGTGGAAGACCTCACTTTAAGCGCAAGCGAGGCGTTGGGGATTCTAAATGCCTCGACGAATGCACACACAAAAAAAAATTAGATGGAAAGACAATCAGTATATATAGAAGGTTGCAGCGGGTTGTTTTCGCTGCTACTGGCGGGTTTGGCTTGGCAAACAGACCGAGGAAAGAGAGCATGGGATACGATTTATTTTACCTTGTGCAGCCGCTATAGGGGTAGCGCGTTAGAGCTGAGATCGGTGCCTTTCGGGTTACGAGGCGAGCGAAGCTCGGTAAACTGTAACAGCGAAGCAAAACTAGCAACACGATATCGCACTTGATCTAAAGTGAATCTTGCGTGCTTATTCCACACCCAGAGAAACCAGCCTAAACCTGATCTACTTTCCTTTTCCATCGTTTGTTCGTTGGTGTTTTTTCTGGTACATCTTTTTTTTTTCTTCTGCCATTACTAAAACATGCGACGAAAAAATCGAAAGTTCCCCTACCCATATTTGTCGGCAGAGTATTTTTTTTTCTTTTCCGTTCACTGTAGAGACAGTATAAGAGATACTGAACGCGGCTCCTTATAAAGACGTATATATATACCCATCTACAGGTTGGTTGCTCTCGTGGTCGCCTCGTTTTCGGTGTCGTCGATAGCTTGGCACCTTTCCCGCCAAGGCGACCTATCTAACCAGTTCCGAAAGCCCTTCGTGTTATATTGCGCGGAATCAGGTCGAATGGTGTTGGGCTCAGCAAGAACGCACGGGTCCGAATTTAAGTGGTGCGTACGCATTCGTGCTCTTTTCTGGGGGATCATTCTGGTGAGCCTGGATTTTCGACCAAGCTTCGGCTTCATGCCAGCACACACACAGACATACGCACTTCTTATTGCAGCTGTATATGCAAATCCTTATGCTCCAGGACAATCGCCGACGCGGCAGTGTGTGCGGCCAAGGTCACGTATAGCGAAGAACTATAAACCAGTAAAGTGGAAAGCATGGTTATGCAAACAGACAAGCTGCACCCGTCTCAGGTAACGCAAACTCCACAAACCACGCGCCAAGGGCAATACGGACGATTGTGACACAACAGTAAGACAAAAGCAAAAAAGCGTAGTAAATGTAAATGTGTGGCTTTAATGGCGACACACTTGGAGAAAAGGCCTTGATTCACGGCGGCACGGCTAAGTCAAACACATGTGGCAAGTGGCATCACGTGTTGCGGCATGCCTCGATGAGTCATATCTACAACCGTGTAGACTTTTCCACTATCCGACCCTTTGCACGCACGCAAAAGCAACCGCGCTCCAGAGAGGCGCGTCTTCGGTTTGAAAAATTGTACGGAGGGGCTCGTCGTTTGGCTGCGATTGAACGGCAAGAGAAGTCCACAACACAAAGTCATCGATTGGTGAGTTAATCAGCTAACGTAATGTTCCATTTCAAGTTTATTCACACTAAGCGATAAAGCTACATTATAGAGCCTTGCGACTCCAAGAGTATAGCCGCCAGAACTCGCAACGACCGGTTAGGCCAGTAGCGATGATTGTATAATCAATGGCTCCAAGACGATTAGGGAAAGTCAAACACGTGCGTCAAGTCGAAAACAGTGACATACCGTGGCCTGTCCCGGTAACTCACAAGCGCCCTGTAGGCATTTTCGCTGCCAATCTCTCTGCGCCTATGCAGAAACACTGCTCTATTTCCTCGCTCCCTGTGTTTTCCTCGCCAGATATATTTGCGGATGGGTACACGAAGCTTATATGCGCTCCAAAAGCAAGTGTCTGCAAACGGCCTTACATAAACCCTGTATGCTGAACGCCAAAGAAGTTCGTGTAAGCGCACCTCTGTTCTGCTTAATAAGAATACACGTTCCTGCATAAAACCTGAACACATAAGGTCGGCTCAGAGGCATCCCTAAAGCACGCCGATCTCTTAATATAATGGCGCATTACATTCAGCGGCTTCGTTGATTTGCTTTATTTTCTGTGATTTAGCCATCTGGTATGTGCAGGCGGGTGTGTGCCTACTCTTGGCTAATCCTCCAGAATGAGTATGTGCCACTGTGAAGACTCCTCAAATCTAGTATTTCCACGTATCTGCCATTGTGATATAGAAGTTGTGGCCTATGTGGTAAACAGGTGACATTTTGGTCACAACGGTCACAAACAAGGTCACATTTTGTGACCTGCATTGTTCATTGCAGCAATTGGCATTATTGTTGCGTAGTTCATCAATAAAAAAAATTTGAAACTATGGTCCAACGTGCACCTCGCCGTCAAGGCAATCAAAAGAAGACAGAAGTATAGAACACAGGAAGATGAGGAAAACGAAGTGATCAACACTGGTCGAACAAAAGATGTCGCTAGAGCCAATGTTTTGACAAGGAAACTTTTTCGTCAGGAAGACAAGGTGCCAAGTTGCCTTGTCAAAATGTTGGCTTTAGAGACATGTCCCGTGCCACACAGTGCAGTTTCTTTCCATCGTGATCGCGCTCAATCAGGATCAAAATTCTCAACCGCGATTGGCTCCATTCGGCAGCTTGTGCAAAGGAGACAATCGCTATCAAGAAATTAGATCCCGATCGGGCTCGATCGCGATTGAAATAGCACCGTCCAGCAATCGACCACTTTTGATCTGCATCAGAGAAGTCAGATGCTGCGGAGTTGTAGACTGCTCTCACCTCTTGCCTGCCACTAAAGAAAACAAAAACAAAAAAGCGTGGATCATTTTGCAGCAGCAAAATGGCACAGTTGATCTGAAAATTTTGTTTTATCTTCTCAGTTTCATCGAGACCACAAAACTAGTTCACTTAATTGAAACGAAGCAGCGCAACTCAAGGTGTCTGTCCTGCCACTATCCACACTGTCCCTACTTTCTCCATTGCATGAGATTGCATGAGATCCCATTGCATGAGATCCCATTGCATGAGATCCCATTGCATGAGATCCCATTGCATGGAATCACATGTTGCATAGGATGAAAGTAAACACATTCGTACGCATCACTTTTTGTTGTATAGCATTTGTCCAACTGCTTCACTGAAGTTTCGCTTCACATATAGACTCCGGCATGTGCGTGGGATCTGCTTAATTTTCGCGGGCTGCATCTTCTGTTCCAAGCACTCAGCGAGAACGCGTCACGGCCGTGATTGAACTAAAAATGACGTCTAGATTGCGCGGTGATCGATCAGTAGAGTTCAGCCTTCCTTTGCATCAACCGTCCATTTGCGGAAACCAGAATTGCTCGGGACGACGTCAGCCCGAATTGCTCTAAAAGGGCTAGTGTAACTCTTTCTTGAAGTATCGGGACTGATTGAAAAACTATATAGTCGCTGTCAGTTGCATTGAATGTGTATGTTGTTGCTCTTGTTGTTGTTGACCTGAGCGTTCCTGGCGCATACCCACAAGCCATGAATAGGGCGGTTAAATTAAGCGGATAAAACCAAGGAAATTAACAATTTGGATGTCGGAACTCGGAAATTAAAATTTTCGTGACATGAAAAAAAAACTAAAGTATCTTTCTTCTAAAATATCTTCGCCATATTACCCACTGCAGAGTAGCCAACCAGACGGTTACTCTGGTTAACCTCACTGAACTTAATCTCCAGTTTTCTCGCTCTCCCTCTCTCTCTCTCTCCATCGTGCGCATAGCATATAGAGCGTATTACAGAACGCCTCGCATAGAGCTCTTCGATGGCAGGTAACAGTGATTAACGCTGATCGGAGCCTTTGTAAACTGTAGTGGCCAAATTCAATCCAGCCAGCATAACTGCATCATCGATTGCTTCAAGAAACCGCTGTCAAGAACAAGAATATACTTTAACGTGTCCCACTTCTACTTAAAGTAGTACAATTGCCGGCATGCTGTGTCGATATTCTTTCTTACATTTTTTTTTTCTTTTTCTGCTTCTACCTCGGTGTAGCGGTCGTCACTGAGCCACCGAAGCATCATTAATTTTTGCCGATATCATCAGTTGCAATCAACTCTAAACTCCACCCTAGCCTCCGCCTGCGTTTCGTCGCAGGTTTTCTTGCGGTATCTTACGGCGCTACGTCAACTAACGGCGTTACCACAACTAACGCGCCCCTTCTTCCAAACCCTTGTGTCATCAGTTAAGCAACACCGACCCGCTGCGCAAACAGCCACCCGCTCGGCTTTGCAGACAGCGAAAGGAAGTCTCGTCCGTGCGTATCCTTGAAAGACGCTGGCAGCGTCGACGTAACAAAGGCATGAGTCAGCTCCGCAGCGCAGGATGTGCGCGGCGACTGGAAGGAGAGCGAGGAGAGATCCAAGAAGGCAGTTTTTGTTGTAGGGTGCCCGCAGAGGCACGGAGATCGAGTTTCCTACTGAAAATCACTAGAGGGAACCGCGTGGTACTGAGATCGTTCAACTACGATGGGGGACGCATTGCAAAAGATTTTACACCCTTAAAACTGAATAAGGGTGTAAATTTCTCCATAACTCACACCCTTGCACCCTAGAAGGGTGTACGGGTGTTTTTTTTACACCCTTATTCACATTTAATGGTGTAAATTATTTGACAGTGTGATTGTATAGTACACGGACTTGTCTAGTCTACGTGCTTGTGGCTTCGTACTATCTTGTGACTTTATTTTTTATTACAGTTTTATCTTTCTAAACTTCCAAGCAATCATTGTTTAAACCCAGCGAGGCGAGAAAATATCTTTGTGCATGCGTAATCACTGCGAATCGCATTTGTAACCAGATATCTTGTTTAAAAATGTTAAATTTGCAAAGCCGCAAAGCCGTGTGAAGCCGGGGGACGAAGTTAAGTCAAATCAATATATTATGCAAAGCATTGCCATGCTATAGCTGAACCCGGTACACTTCCAGCTCCCACAGACATAGGCCCATAGTTTCCGATAGTAATGTTTTGTTGTAGTAAACTCTAATGCCTACATCGCCGTTGGTTTACTTTTTTTTTTCTTCGTTTTTCGTTATCGTTCTCAGCGCGCAGTCGCATATACCGTGACAGTCAGCGAGGCCTCGCTTGTATAGTGTGAATGCAAGATGGCGAAGCGGGCCATCCTGTCAGGACGTGTGTGCCGTGTCGGTCGCATCCTTTGGCTGTCGAGGCGGCGGCACCACGTGTTTGCTCGATCAACAACGACAAACCCGTTCCCGTCGACGCGACGCGCCCCGCTGTTGCAGCTGCTTGTCATCTCCGCTCCCCACCTATACCTCACAGCAAGGCAAGAAAATGTCTGCGCGCATCCGTAGGCGAGGAGTATGCGACAGAAACTGCGGTGTGTCGGGTGAACCACGGCACTGATATTGGCAGCGAGTTTGCCTCCGTGCAATATTTATGCGGGACTCTCTATCAACAGCGCGGACTGACATCAAACAAACGGTGGCGTAATCAGGGATGGTCATGACATCATCGAGAGGAAACGGTTTCTTTTTGTTAGCCGTATATACCCGGCCGGTATGACATAACGATTTTTACTTTTTCGCGAGATTTCATTCCGCCCTAGCCATCCGATATTTCAGACAGGCAGATTTGGGTGATAACGATGTCTAAAGCTCGATTAAAATAAAAATAAAATTCTGGTGTCTTACGTGCCATAACCACGATCTGACTCCGGATTAATTTTGACCACCTGGGGTTGTTTAACGTCTGAATAAACGGGCGGTTTTCTTTTCTATATTTCTTTCTTTCTTTTTTTGCCTCATCGAATGCTGCGGCCCGTCGGGATTCGAGCCGACCCGATCGACCTCCGGTATGACCACCTGGGGTTGTTTAACGTCTGAATAAACGGGCGGTTTTCTTTTCTATATTTCTTTCTTTCTTTTTTTGCCCTCATCGAAATGCGGCGGCCGCGGTCGGGATTCGAGCCCGCGACCTCGAGCTAAGCAGCGCAACGCCTATACCGCGGGGGGGGGGGGGGGGGGGGGGGGGTAAAGTTTTATTACCGATAGCAACGACGGCATCATGCAGAGCGCGCACATCTAAGACTGGCGCATATTTAAAATACTTGGAATGCGCACGATAATTATGCTCGCGTTCACTAGCGCATCCTTCTTGATCGATCTAACTCTACGCTCTTTTTGGGAGTAAGCTGACGAAGGTCAAACATTTACGGAAGCACGTTCCGTGTGTGTATCAAACACGGCGACTGCTTAACGCCTGTAACCATAGCAACTGCACTCTAACATGGCCGTTGCCTTGGAGGCGTAAGCCGGACACCTGTATGCAGAAATGCAACCTAACTGGAAGCCCATGCTTCACTTGACCTAAATAACGCCTATCGTGAACGCGCTGAAGGAAACGCAATGAGCGGCTTGGGCACGTTCATGCCAGGCGTCTTTTAAATCAAGTCACGTTAAGTTGCATATCGGGAAAGCTAGCATTTCTTTTCCTTTCCTTTATTTTCCTTTTCCCTTTCCTCAACGCATTAACCATGACTTACTGTCAACATCAGCCTTGGTTGGCCAAACCTCGCGCACGTGCATAGAGTATGCTTCCCATTTCATGACTCCTTCCGCATAATTTGACCGATCTTTCTTCAACACAAATTCATTGCGCGCGTCCGGTCATCACAGCTGCTCCGCGTTTCAAGACGCCAGAAAGCGTGCAATCAAATATTTTACCGCCAAGCAGCTGGTTTAAAAACGCCGACGGGCGTCCCAGATTCCAAAGACGAGCTAAGATTTTTGACAGACGCCGACAGGAGACCGGGAACCAAATAGAAACCGTTTGTCTCGAGTTCTTTTTTTTTTCTGTTCTCTCAACACTTTTCCTGTTCATGTTAACGTTAAAGCACGCGTTTTCGTATTTCGTGCACATAGGCACGGCGCCGTTTTACCGAGGCACAGCGAGAAGCGAAAGCTGATATGGTATCTCGAGAGGAAGGATCGCAGAACCATACTTCTCCGAATTTCGAAGCTTCTGGTGAAAGCACGCAAATGCTGAGCTTCGAAAAAAAAATGGAAGTGCTAGACAAAAAAAAACAATAAAAAAAGAATAGCTGAGAACGGAGCTCTGGCATAGCTCAGAGAAAACGAACGAGGCCGAGCTCCCAATCTTGGCAGTTTTTCACAAGGACGTTATTTCACGCCGGCTGGAAAACTCCCGCTCGTTTTTTTTTTTTTTTTTTTTTTCTTTGCGTGTTTATTTATGTCAATGCAAAAAGGAGGGCTGCAGACGGGAGATTAGCGAAACGGAGGCAAGTAAGAGAATGCGTGCAAACACTCCGAGACGATGGAGTTGCCATTGCGATTCTCAGATCTCTCGCAGTTTATCAAAATTGAAGGAAACCCGCCCTCTCTGTTTGCCCAACCTCGAAATAACCGTTCGTACACATGTTTACTCTGTGTCTTCCGTTTTCGACGTGCGATATCGACGAGCTGTGTATATGTCTGCCTAAAATTGTTGGAAGGAGAGTCAGCGGAGCTCTAAAGATAATGTCTTTATTCTTTTTTCTCTATCCCTTTTGTTGTGATCACAACTCCCAATCGTGTGAATAGGCGCGATGGTGTAGTCGATAGCCGGTCGATAGCGATAACCGATATGCCTCTAACCCTGTCTACATGTGTTTCGGTGCGTGAAAGAGATCGATCAGACATGAGGTCCTCCTTTTTTTCGTCGCCCTTCTTCTTTCCTGTCCTTCTCCAAGAGAAGTTATTCGTTATTGGCGGCACCGATAGCGACAGATCGAAAGGAGTTGCCCTAACGAAATTAGTTTCGGAGCTCTGTACATACGGATGGAAAAATAAGCGGTTTATTAACTTATTTTAGGCTGTTGCTCGCGTAACGTACCCTGAAATCGAACTCTTTCGTTTCATCATTCCTACATATACAACTGCCGAAACGATTATACAATGCGGGAGCCGTGAAATTGGCTCGTTAGCCGTAACGCAGCCGTCCCGACTGAGAGGTGCAGCATTTTACTACAAGGTCTTCCAAGCTTAGCGCGGATACTTACCAGCTTTCAAGCGCTCAATATTGATCTAAGTGTTGAATCAATGTCATCATTGTAAATCCTCAATTAACAGATGTCTGCGCTAGGCATCGTAAGCGCCGCTTTCAACTGTTTAATGTTCAAGACATTACGCACGTGCGCTATAAGATATTAACAGCGGATGAACACGGGGAGCCTCAACCTCGGGCCTGTTGACTGAATTCCAGGCTGAGGATTGCCTTCGTCGCCCTATTGTAAATCGTGAAGTAAGGAGTGTCCGCGCTAGGCATCATACCGACCGCTTTCAGTTATATAATGTTGAAGACATTATGCGCATGCGCAATAAAGATTAACAGCGGCTGAACACGGGAAGCCTCGACCCCGGGCCTGTTCATCGAGTTCCAGGCTGAGAATTGCCTTACTGGATCGCCCATTAACAGAGAAACAATACAAGGTGGTCCCTCCCAGTGTCCATTTCAAAAATATAGAATGATTACTTTAGAAGTTTATTGCTGTCTTCATGCATATAAGTTTTAAGGACAGCACCGAGTGAAATCAATGGACGAGTGTATTTAAAATATCTACAGATGCAACTTTTCTTGATAAGCACGCACAGAAACATACACACTTCACTCAGAGCGAACGCAGCGTTGTATTCAGTGGAAAAAAATTTGTCGCAGTTTCACCCGCGAAAGGCGAAGCACCAATTGCGATAGCAAATTAGTAGAGAGCTATACGGAGTAAGGATAGTAGTTTTATCAGCTGTATAAACTTGGACATGCAGCAGCACCAGCAACGCGCTGAACTGTTGTCGACGCCGTTGGCGTTTTGCCCGCGTTCGCACCGAACGCGCGCGGCGTTTTTATATAAATACGCATTTAGTGCGGCAGCTGAATGTCGCCTCCCCTCCCTCCCGTCCCCCTACAGCCTTTCGCGCGACGGAAAAAAAATCACAGCATATCCACGGGGTGAATGATGATGAGTGGGCGAAGCTCCGGAGGGAATCATCGGATCTCCCGCTTAAGGGGACGCTAGCACAAACGCGTTAGAGACGTGCAGTACTCTCAAGTAAGGGGGAGCGGCCACAGCGTCTTACGCAGCCATTTACACATGCCGGAACGTGCACCGCGTTTGCCGACGCCATCACATGACTGCTGAGAGAGTATACCCCCGTATTCATAAACGCTCCTCGACTTGAACTTGACTAGCCACCGCCTTGGGCAGCGCGTTCGAAACGCGTTGAAGGTAAGGCGGAGAGGCCACAGCGTCTTACACCAGCTTCTTACACGGACCGTGTAATTTTTAACAGCACAGCTGTTTAAGCCAGCCGTTAGTCCGTTAGTCGTCCACAAAAAATGTGGGCCGATCCTGGCGGTAGTGCAGAAAGGGTCCAAGCGCAATATCATATGTCAATGAACTAGCGAAGCTGAGCCTGGCTAAGTTTGGCTAAGCATGGTTGGGACTACTTAAGCTTAGTCAGTCATCGATAGCCAATCGATAGCCAATCAATAGCTAATCGATAATCGATCAATAATTGATAAATTGCTGGAAATGCTGGGGATAACTTGGTAGTGCTTAGTCCATAGCCAAAATACGTAGCCAATACCTTGCGATAGCCAATCGATAGCCAATCAATAGATAATCGATAGTCGATCAATAATCAATAAATTCTGGTAAATGCTGGGGATGACCTGGTAGTGCTTAGCCTATAGCCCAAAAGCCAGGACTAGCTAGGTGCCCATCAGCTCCGCTGTCTCTTTAGCATTGCGCCTCCAGTGCAAGCTACGCATTTTTTTTTTAATTTTCTAAGTATTACGAGCGATGTTGCGACAACGCGAGCCAATCAGCGCGCGCCTGATGGCCAAGGCGATAGTATCGCCGAAATGGATTGTCGCAGAGCACGCCCCCCTGTATTCTTCCACTTCACAGTCGTGGTCGCCGTCACTCACGCTCAAATACGGCGGCTCTCGCCAGGTCAACGGCGCTGTGTGGCCCCGCAAAAACGGCGGCAAAACTCCGTAGTTGGGACCATTGCAAGTCAAGCCACCGCAAGTCGTCAGCTCCCCGGCGTTGCTGCCAACACCGCCACCACTCGGCACCCAGTAATTACCCCACATTGGCTTATCACGACTCTCTCATCCTCCTCCTCGTCAATTTAAACGAGTGGCGGCGCGGCCACTCTCGGCTGAACGATTGGGCGACAGCCACGTATGGCCGGCAGAGGGAGAGGAGAATCGCGCCTCGAGCTTTATTGACAAGCAGAAGGACTGGCGCTGAGCCGTGCTCCCTCAAGGGCTGCAGAAGATAGCGCCAACCCCTTCCTTTCCAAATGAACCACTTAGTAGTAGTAGCAGAAGGATAGGGTTACGTGTAGAAAATGAAGGGTGGGAAAAAAGGGCGGAGAAAAAATAAGAAAAGGAAGTGGGACGGTTCTAAATTTCGAACCGCTTCCTCTGCGCAGTGCGCGATTAGAATGTGCCTCTGTGAATTACGCGCAGCAGTGCGTCACGGTCGCGAATATTTCTCTCTCGCCGACGTACGCGTTTTTTCTGATGAAGAGCTTCCGGAACTCCGGCAGACGCGGCAAGGACATCGATTCGATGTCGTCGCAGGCCCGTTCGGGAAAGCGGGCTGCGTCCTTCCGATAAGCCGCGCATTGCCGTCGCGGGGGAAAAAATAATCCGGAAGAATAAATCTTCAAACTGTACACAGTGTAATGCGGAGGCCAAGGTGTAATAACGACACTTCGAATGCTACCGTTCTGATTAAAAAAATTGTAAGGAACGAAGCTCATGGTATCTTTGTCAGAAAGTGCACCCGAATATACTAGTGCTTCATACCCAGAATTCTTGCTGGGCTAGCTCATAAATCATCTTGGTAACAGCTTGAGAGCGCAAGAAAACACAAAAACACCCTAGAAAAAAAAGGTGTGAAATGGTGGCGTCCTTTCTCTAGTGTTTGTGCGAGCGCGTGCCACGTATGTGAGTGTGTTTTCTTGTGCTCTTAAACTGTTACCAAGAAGAAAACCTTCAGCACAGAAGTGGCTCACACAATAGCGTTTGTGAGACTGCAAAGTTTCATCATATATAGCTTTGAGCGACTCGCGATACCGGCGACACGACGGTGACGGGCGCTAACTATAGGAAAACTATCATTTCCAGTGGGGAAAAGATTTCCGTGTAAGCACTATCTTCGTGAAACTCTAACCGTATGTTCCGAAGCAGAGCATAACCGTGCAGACAAAACGTCCGGTGAGCGACACAGGACCATCATCGCGAAGCAAAATAGTGCCAACAAAAGAGAACCGTCGCAGCGTCCGTGCGTGACGGCGGATTAAGCGACGATCCTCGCGGCCACAAGAGACACGCCTCCCCCCCCCCCCCCCCCTCCCCATCCTACCTTTTGATACGGATATAGCACCCCTCGACTCCGTCTCCCACAGCCTCGCCTGAACTTGACCATTCACAGTGGACCGACCGAACGAGGTCAACAGACGTCGCGCAGCCTCGCCGCATATACACGGCCAGTCGAATGTACTTAACCGTTACGCTGTGCGCGTTACGCCGTTCGCCTGGCAGGTATTGAGATCCCGAGACCCGTCAGTTCTTGACCAGTGACCCACGAGAAAGTTCCCGCGCGCGTATAGAGCTCTATATACCTGCCATACACGTGACACTCGGGTCTCTAAAGGCGTACGGGCATTCAGATGGGCCACGAATATAACGTACCCTGCATATAGCGACTCATCGCCGAGTAGATAAGCGAATTGCACTGCCTGCCTGCATTATACGATTCGCCCTTTCCCGCATCTCACAGCGGCAAAGCCAAAGTCGGCGGGCTACTGGCAAGCGAGCCAACCGGGTTCCTTTATCAGGGTGCCTGTGTTTCGGCGTCCCGACTATATACAGGGACTCGTCTTTTGAACGCCCCGCAGTCTATAGTATTCGGGTCAGCGGTAACGCTCACTTCTCGGCGTTGTTCCTATAGGTCCAGGCTGAATGGCTTCAGCCTTTCGAGTGCGTGGTGTGCGGGGACCCGCGACCAACGGTCTCTCGATTAAGCCTCGCCTCTAATTGCGGGGGCCGCGCGCTCTATCTAGACGACCATGCCCGGGGCACGCCGGCTATGTGGACGCCCGGAATGCGGTTATTTGGAGCTCGCGCCAGGGCTTCTCATTGTCTACGGGGTATACACGGCGCTCGATACGATATGGCCCGTTGTTTTTGCGCGGCGCCTCGAAGGAGGCATTATTTGTTCTGCGCCTTACGCTCCACTGGGTTTGATGCAGGGTCTATGTCTTTTTTCTTTTTTTTTTTCCTTTGATCCGTGGTTCCTTTTGTTGTCCCGTCCAGTTGATCGCTGCATGGTATTTGTTTTTCGGTATTCATTCTGCTCTGCAGTCAATTTATAGTAGACCTGTGCCCTTATTCGAACGCTGATTTGTCTTGCTGATGGTCCTGTGAAGTCATTGGATGTTGTGCGCATCAAAATAAAGGAAGAGTTCAGTCGCTTGCTGAGTAAACCCTGAGAGGTAAACTCAGCTGGCAAACTTGTCAGGAATGGAAACACTTGTTTCACTTTTCGGAGTGAAGATTCGATCCGAAGTCGGTCGCCACCATATCTCCTAGTATAGTGCTCCCTGCGTCACAAATGCACTATCGCAATATATGATAATCGATAAAACTGTGTGATCCATGCAATGAATCGTTAAAGGCAATTTATTGTCTGTAAAATTTTGCCATTGTCTTTTTTCTGATGCAGCAGTTTTTTTTTTTTTTTTTTTTTTTTTTGCATCTGGCACCTAGATCGGGGGGGGGGCATGCTGTTACAGGTTACGGCCCCGCAATCTCTAAACAGTCAATTAGATGGCGCGCATTTGTGCGGCGTGTCACAAGGGGTTCTTTTTTTTTTTTGCATTTTGATTAGCACACCTGCGGATTACGCTGTTGTCACGTTAAACACTGTAACGGCGCACATCTGCAAATTCAAAGTTAGCAGCAGTACTGCATGAGATCGCGCAGTCGTCTCCTCTTGTGTCGTTTTGCGCTGTTTAAACAAAATCAAAGTTAGCAATAGTGTTGTTACGTTACGTAACGGTAAATCAGGGCGTGTTTTTCGTGGTTTGGTTACTTTTCGTTAGGCTTAAGTGTAGGTAACATCGGGTAACGCAAAAGTTAAACGACCAATTTATAAATAGCGGCAGCGTCAGGCGTGATGCTTAATTAAAGCACGTGCGTCTAGCACGACCTTTGCATGACACTGCAGAGGTAGCACGTACGACAATGCAGATTGTCACGAAGAATTTAGCATAAAATTATACGACAAGCTACCTTTGAGGAGCGACAGTTGGAGCGGGCATGCACTCGATACATCAGTAATCGGCGAGAACTTGACAAACCAACCAATTAAGATCAGCTGGTCATTAGGTGACGTCATTTAACACTTAATTGCTTCTTAATGTCATTGTTCAGTGGAAATCGATTCCCAGTTGACTTTCAGGTGACACTACATGGGCGCAGCACATAGTCAATTCAAACACAATGGTCACTTTTGTAGCTTTTGTCTAACGGAGCTAGGCATAAGTATTGACCCCGCATGATGATCAGCTATGATACGTACTCAAAAAGAGGGATAGGCCACATAGAAGTTGGACACGTTTGATGGATGGAGATGAAGAAGCGATTATTAGTCGAGTTTTGGCTAATCCCACCCTACAGTGGGTATCAGCCACAAGTTGAAAGGAAAACAGCAATAGTCGACTTGCAGACACCAGAATTGCGTAATGGCGTAATGACTATGATCGCACGATATTTTCTACGATTTGTACATGATTCTTTCACGATTTATTTCTCCTTCCTGTTCAGTATTCTTAAAGCTTGTATAGAATACTTGTGATATTCCTTACATTTTCATTCTTCTGTTCTTGTGAGGTTGGCTACTCATTCCTCTTCTTATGTTGTCTGCGTGTAATGTTGTCTGCTTCTTATCTTGCCTTTTTTTTTTTTACTGTCTTATCTCATATGTGATTATCTTCCACTGTGAGTTTGTATGCCCATTATCAGGAAACGACGCCTAACAGTGTCCACACGTTCATTCTATCAGTTACCTTGTGCGTGTGTGCTGCCTCGTTGAACAACTTTAAACCGTTTGCGGATGGTCATTTTCTCACCATCGCACGTGGCGAGTCCAGAACGCGCCTGCGACTCCATTTAAGCTGCTTGCCAAGATGAATCTCCAGACACTTCCCGGTGACTGCTTTTTTTTAATAGCCGCGTTTCCGCCCCGTCTTAACAACCCAAGAACGGGGGATTGTTTCTTTGTCTCGTTAAGATCGCCTACGAAAGAAAAGAGTCCGAAGCACAGAACTCGAAGAAGGTATGGCGTGGTGCTTCACCGTGTCTCCTTTTTGTCTCTTAGCCGCTGTGGACTATTTAAGCGACAGAAGCGCTTCTGCCAGGGTCGCTGACCCTTCTCTTCAGAACCGCGAAAGGGGCGAGAGATTGGTAGCTTCTAGCGTCGCGGCGGAGCCTCCAATCGCCGCGAAGAGCAGAGACAACACGGATCGCTGCCGACGGTGCGACCTTCATTGTTTTCCGGGGTCAGGTGCCAGCGTAACGCCGGCCATCCCTCCACCTCCCACCGTCAACTCCCCACCGCGGTGCAACGAGCTCGCTCGTCGCTTGCAGCGACGTTGCTTCATTCAGCGCGCTGGGGGCACAGAGGTGCCTGCTGCTTCTTCTGCTGGCTGCTTTCATTTCTCTAGTGCTCTTGCTGCTGCCACTGGACCGCATCGTCTGTGTGTGTGTGTGGCCTCCGACACGCAAGCAGACGAAAAACAGAAGCTTCTTCTGATGACGGCGACGCCGTACGCCCTTAGAGGGCATCGCAGGCGGTGCTTGGCTCGCCCTAATTGCGTCTTCCGGTCCTTAGCGCATATGTGCGAGCTGTGCTTTGTCTAACGCGAAGCCCGTTGCTGCAAGCAGCGCGCAGCGTCGAACACGGCGCAACCGACGATGCGCACTTGGACGTAGTTGTTCCCTCTCTCCGTGTGTACACTCGTCTGTTCGCGTAGCACGTGACGTCATTGCAGCTCTGCCCTTGGTCGCGTTTGCGACTTAACAGTCTTAACCAAGCTTTAACGTTCCTTCTCTCCTTTTGTGCGCGCGCGTGCGTGAAGCGCTTATAATTCGAGGTCAGGACGGTATTATTATTATTATTTGATTTGTACACATATACACACAAGGACACAAATGGATTAAGGAGGGAGCAAGCTGACAACTGCCACCGAGAGGGGCACAACGCCTGCCTACTCCTATAGGAGGAGGGAATAGAGGAAATGAAAATATGAGAAAAGAAAAAGGAAATAAAGAAATGACGGAGACACGGACAGAACAAATAAAAGAAATAAAAACAAAACAAAATACAAATAATGTCTATAAACGGGAGGCCAAGTCAGTGTCCTTCAGAAAACTTAGCAAGGCTCGATGGGCCTGGTCACGTCTTGCAGCGCTCCCCTTTGGAAAAAGGCAATCGTCAAGGGTCGCACATTGCAGCCCCATAAGTCTATACTCCTTAATTAGTAATGCGCGCTGCGCAACGAATGCGGGACACTCTAAAACTAGATGTTCAAGTGTCTCACAGGAGCCACAAAACGTACACGACGGGCTGTCCACACGTCCTTGTCGGTATAGGCGTTCGCGCACCAACACAGACCCAACCCTTAACTTGTATAACAGTGCTCTAGCACGACGGGGCAAGCCTCGACCACGAACGCGGGGAGGGAACGATCCGTCTGCAACACGCCGGTCTGGGTGCTGCTTTAGGAGGTGTCGGCGTATAAGGAGACGGGCGTTTTCAAACGTGCACGAAATGTCAGGGCAGTCACATTCATGGTGGGCACAGCTTGAAGCGAGGCGATCAGCCTCTTCATTTCCAGCAATGCCCACGTGCGAGGGTACCCACTGGGCAATGAGGGACACTCCACAGGAAGTAATTTTGCCCGAAGTTTCTTGGATACTGCACAACAATGGGCTATCGGCATCTTGTCTAAGTCTGCTGAGGGCAGCACGGGAGTCTGTAAGAATGACGACCTTCAAGGCGTTTAATTCTTCGTGTACGTATTTCAGAGCAACATCAATCGCTGCTAGTTCTGCAGTTGTTGATGAGGTTGGATGTAGTATTCTGAATACCCGTCTGATGCCAGTCGAAGGGCAGAAGAAAGCTGCAGAAGCGCCTTGCGCGTCGCTGTGTACAGATGCGTCCGTGAATATTTCAATATAACCTTCAAATTTTTCAAATAGGTGGGACTGGGCCAATTGAAATAGTGCCGGAACAGGCTGACTAGATTTTTTGTGGATTTCAGGAATTGTCAGATAAATGGGGAAGGAGCATTTGTTGCGCTTCTTCGGAGTAGTGAAAGAAGTAGTGTCTCGTGAACTGTGAGTAATGTCCACAAACAATGCCGCCATTTTCCCCATCCGAGAGAAAGGGCGCTGAAGCAGCCGATTAATCAGTGCTTGGCCGTCTGATGCTCGGTGCAAACGTTCGATATGGTGTAGCGCTCTCTGGTCTGCTTGCAAGCTCAGGGGCAACTGGTGCGCTTCCGTGAGTAGTGGAACAGATTGTGCCTCACGAGGTAAGCCAAGCATGACTCGGAGGGCAACACGATGGTCCCGTTCCAACTGAGACATCATATTTGGCGGCACGTTCAAGACTGGCAAGGCATACATCACGCCAGAGAGGACAGACGATTGGTATACCTGAAGTGCTGTCGTCTGGTCGCAGCCAGCGCCCCTAGCAGTCAAGGCGGCCACATACTTGAGCAGCGACCGCGATTTGCACCGCACAGAGGTAATGGCAGGGCGCCAAGAGAGGCGATCATCGATAATTACACCCAGGTAGCGGTGGTGTTGTACCCATTGTACCGGTGTCTCTCTGAGGTACAGCCGGCTCATGGTTCGACGAGCCCGTTGCCTTGGATGATATGCAATCGCGGCTGACTTAGCTGGTGAGATCTGCAGACCAACTTCCTCCAAGTACTCTGAAGTCGCATTCAGAGCTCTCTGCAAGATTCCACGAAGACGTGGACCATGGTACGAAGGACCGCTGATCCACAGTGCAATGTCATCTGCATAGATTGCTATACATATTGGAAAGTCTGCTTCCTGAGGCAATCGGCTTGGAAGTCCAGCAAGTACACTGTTGAAGAGAAGCGGCGACAAGACGCTGCCTTGTGGTACACCGCACTTAACAGGGCGAGAATCACTTGTTGCTCCTCCAACACGCACTTTCATGTGGCGCTCAGATAGAAAGTTATGCACGAAATGAAGCAGTCGACCCGAAATTCCCGCATTCATAAGGGCGATAATAATCGCCTTATGGGGAACCGAATCGAAAGCTTGCTGTATGTCCAGGAAGAGCATGTATGCAGAGTGCTTGTTTTCTCGAGCAGACTCTAGAGATGAAACGAGGTCTGCTATGCTATCGAGGGCTGAACGGTGACGACGAAAGCCGCTCATGACATCAGGAAAGAAATTAAGCTCTTGTAGCCTGCCGTCTAGACGAAACAGTACCATTCGTTCCATCAGCTTCATAACATTAGAAGTTAGCGATATTGGCCGGTAAGACTTTAGGTGTTTTGCAGGGCGGCCGGGCTTTAAGACTGGTATCACCACAGATGATTTCCAATCATTGGGGATCAGAGACGTTCGCCACACTTCGTTATATGCGTCCAAGACATTTTGATGAAAGGCCTCATCGATGTTTCGTAATGCCTGGTACGTAACACCGTCTTCACCAGGGGCAGTGCGACGTTTGGAGAGGCTGAGGGCGTGATGCAGCTCTTCGAGAGTAAAGTCTGTTTCATCCATCTGGCAGGCTGGACCATAGCAGAACGTTGTGATGTTCTGACTTGTCAGAGGATTAAGGTCATTGTTTGCGTTGTCACTTGGCATAGGAGGTACGAAAAGGTCGGCAAATGCTTCCGCAAGAATTTTCGGAGTCCGGCCAGTCGTTATGCACAAAGCAGCAGTTGGATTCTTGCAGATCTCAGGAGTGCGAAGAGCCTTCAGTATTCGCCAAACACTTCCAAAACCATTTGCCGTATGCAGTGAACTACACAGTGCTGCCCAGCTCTTGCGACGAAGTTGTTTTGTGTGCCGCCGTATGGCTGCGTCTAGGCGGTTATACACCGTCCAATCGGAGCTTCTTTTAGAGCGCTGCGCTCTCCTGTAAGCGCGGCGTCGACAGGCGCGTAGCCTCAAGAGCTTAAGATCAGGGTTGGGTTTATCTATGCCCCGCCGTCGTCTTACGGTAGCTTGTTGAAGACACTCGCTCACCAGTTTAAACAACTTATCGTGCGATGGGGCCTCTGAAATCAGCTGACGGAACTTGTTCCAGTTCGTCACTGTGTAGGCGGCAGTCTGGCGGCTAAGAGTATGTTTTGGAATCAACCAAATTGGTAGGTGATCTGAGCCCCATGGGTCAGATTCACATGACCAGGCGAGACACACATCTCTTGTTGATATCGCAAGGTCGATGGTGGACTGTCCCTTCCCTCTGCCGACAAATGTAGGTGAGCCGTCATTGAGTGTTTGTAGATCATGCCTAACAATAAGCTCGTTGATCTCTATCCCACGCTGGTCTTGTTGACGAGAACACCAGCGAGGATGGTGAGCATTGAAGTCCCCGCACAGCACAAATGATGGGCCACACCGAGAGACTAAGCCCTCCAATAAGCTGGTGTCTGAAGATCGTGTCGGTCGATAATATATACTTGCCACAGTCGTCGTCGTATCTCTGAGACTCACAGTAACGGCTGTACATTCAAAATCGGCGTCGCAGATATCACTTGTGTCAATGACTGCAAAATGTAGGTCAGCTCGGATGTATAGCGATGCTTTTGAAGTATTTCGCGGATGCGTTACGTCCGTACACTGGAAGGATCCGCATGCCGGCACTGTGCATCGAGCGTTGCTGTGGATGCCTACGTAACCAGGAAGTCTGAAATCATCTTTTCTTACATTGGTTTCTTGAAGTGCTATAACATCTGGCGGGGTGTTCATTGCGAGAAGCCGAAGGACTAGATCCGCATGCCGCGGTCGTAAGGACCTGACATTCCATTGCAGCACAGAGGGACGGGGCTTTCCACGAGCATTCATGTTTCTAGTGAAGGCCGTCGAGCACTGGAACAAGAGCCTCTAGCAGTTGCTCTGCGGCTAATGCTGCTGGTGTCTGACGACCGGCAATCAGAGACCTAACAACGTTGACAAGCATCTTAAGCAGGTTGATAAGTTGTTTGTCATCGTTGACCGAGACCGCTGTAGGCACCCTATTTACAGAGTTTACTACTGCAGACTGGGACGCCTTGGATGGAGCTGGTTCCGAAGCTTTCGGAGGCGTGATCTTGGCAGATACTGGTTCGGACGCTTTCGATGGAAGCGCCGGCCACGATATCGCAGAGAGACAGAAATTCCGCTTCCCACTTTCCTGCCGACGCGCGTTGTCCTTGCTATTCTTCGTACGTGCGGGTATATCTTCAGTTTTGCCATTGGTAGCCGCTGGACGGGCACTGCGGCTACTCGGCTTCTCTCCTGATGCCTTCTTCTTAGCTTTCTCTTTAAGGAACTTTCGTTTTTTCTTCAGTGTGGGACATTCTTTGTCTGTTGCCAAGTGTTCACCGTTACAGTTCGGGCACCGAGATGTCGGACTGTCGCAAGAATTTGCGTCGTGATTTTGACCACATTTGGCACACACCACAGCACTTGTGCAGAAACCCTGCACATGACCAAGCTTTAAACATTTGCGGCACTGTAAGGGTCTTGGTACGAAAGGCCGAACTGGGTATCGCACTAGTCCAGCCTTTATATGGCTAGGTAGTTTTGCACAGTCGAAAAGAATCTTCACACACTTTGACGAGCCGAGCCGTCGAACGCTGATGATTTTGCATGGTGGCGTGCAAACGATCATACTTTTTAACACGTCCTCTTCAAGTTCGAGGTCAACATCAGATATGACGCCAGCTGTTACATCCGCGCCCTGTGGTATGTAAGCCCGCGTGTTAACACCACAGAGTTGAGGCAGACCAAGTAGAGTTTGCACCGTCTTCTCATCTGTTGTGTCCACGGCAATGATATTTTTCCTTGGGTTCACTCGAACCTCTTGAATAAGACCCGGTGCCAGTTTGAAGAAAAAATCATGCAGTTTCTGCTTGGAGATGGCATTCAGGCTTACCATCACGTCGACCGGTACGAAGGCTACTGTCGTAGTCACGATGCTGCTGTATATGATGGTTGCTTCGCTTGATGACGATGTCGAAGACTTCCGTCTTGAACGCCGATGCTTGGCAGGTATAAAGGCATCCGAGTCGTCCGACCTGGCGTCAGATTCGGAATCGGCAGCTTCTGATTCCACTGAGGAGCTGAGGCGCTTCCTTGCGACGGGAGGTCTGTCCCTGCCGCTAGACGGGTCCACCACCATCTCCTCCATAGCAGGCTTCGCAGGGAGGGCCTCCCAGCAAAGCAGCAGTCTTGAAGGCCCGCACAAACAGCGCTGGGTGTTGCTGATGCACGATTAAACCAGGACGGTATAGTTCACCGCAAACACCCACCGAAAGTCTAACCACGCAACAGTGTTTTAATTGCGCAATTAGCGCCGCTCTTAACTTGAACACGGAAGACACGCTGCATTAGGGCATGTAGAAAGCAAACAACAATGAAGTTGGAAACGAAGCGGAGCTAGATGGAACGCGAGAGGCAGCGTCGCTAAAGAGCTCGATCTCCAAACGTAGCTTGAGTATGATGCACAGTCAAACCTCGTTATAACGAAACTGGATATACCGAAATAATGAATATAACGAAGTAAGCGAAATTTCCATAGAGTTTGATAGTGCAGTACACGCAATAATAGATATAACGAAGAAATGAATACAACAAAGTAATTCTGGCTCCCCCTTCAACTTCTTTATAACAAGGTCTTCCCGTATATATAGAAAAACAAGAACTTCAACAAACCGCGTCCAATATGGCCTACCGGCAGTGAAGTGCTTGATTAAAGGCAACACTGTTCGCGGGCTTCGTTCACTTCGGACTATAGCTATAGTTTAGTTTATGATAGAATGCCCTCCTGAAACTCATTTTGCTAAATGCTAAGCTATTTCAAAAATTAGTGCAAACTACGCAATGACGAAGACACGAGACATAAACACGCACATACGGCTATTGTCCGATCGCAATGGCGAGAATAACACTGGGGAAGGCGACCGGCCTTTTGGGAACGACGCTTATAGGAAGCAAATTTTTTTGTGAATTAGGTCACTGCTCCCTACATCTGGTCGTCGGTCACACGAGATGGAAGCAAGTTGTCAAGTCATAACTATACACCGATAAAAAAAAAACGCTACATAGAACAAGGTGGGGGCGAACGCAATGCAACCGCGATACCACGGATGTCGCAGCTGAAGCCTCCGCAGCAGCAGCAGCGGCACGGGCATTGTTCTCTCCAGACATATGCCTCGACGTGAACGCCTGCTCGCTGCTGACTTTCTCGCCCCACATGTAAGCACGGACGTGCGTGGAATCTAGGCCGAGCGGGTGGCCCTTGACATCATCGGCGTGGTTGCTGCGCGTGTTGTGTGGTGCGAGGGACTTCCTTTACAGTACAGTGAACGCGCCATTTGCGACAGCGCTCGTTCTGATATCGTTGTTCTCCGGTGGCTGGCGCGTTGGGGATACACTCGCTGTCGCCAGTCGCCGCTGTAGCGTCGCTACAGAATGACTTCAAAACGTTAGAGAAGTTAAAACAATTCCGCTTGCATTAAGTACGCTTTCATCGTGAACACGACGACGGAAGAGGTTCTGAAAAAAAACAGTGTTGGGTTATGTTGGTCGATGCTTGACGAACTATAGTTGGGCTACACGACGTTCCTCTTCTCGCAACGTAGCGGGAACAAACCACGGAACACTGTAGAACGTGCGCGTGAGTGAGTGAGCGAACGAAGTGAGTGAGTCAGCGAGTGAAGTGAGCGAGTGTGTGTGTGAGTGAGTGAGAGGGTAAAGTGAGAGAGTAAGTGAAGTGAGCGAGTGTGTGAAAGAAGGGTAAAGTGAGCGCGTGAGTGATGTGAGCGAGTAAGGAAGAGGAGGATAAAAGAAAGAGAGAAGGCAGAGATGTTACCCAGAAATGCGTCTGGTTGGCTACCCTACGGTGGGAAAGGGAAAGAAGGAATAGAAAGATGAGATAGAGAGGGGGTAAGTGAACAAGTGAAGTGAGCGACTGACCCTCCTCTGGGGAAAGGGAAAGAGGGAATAGAAAGATGAGATAGAGAGGGGGGAAGTGAGCGAGTGAGTTAGTGAGGACCGCACGCGGGCTGCTTCAAAGCGCCGCCACTACATCGGCGGCACACTGAGATGCCCAAGACGAATGCCTCCATTGCGCATCGTGTGTCTCTCGGCTGCGTCGAGTGAAATGCGGCGGCGTCCTTGGCTCGGGGGCGCGTATCAGCGGTGCGCACAGCGCGGCCTCGGTGCACAACTGCAGCCACGAGCCAAGAATGCGTCGGCACTGCGCAGCGCGGGATTTCTCACCCGACAATGCACCCTCCTCGAGTCGTAACGCGAGAGACAGTCATGCATCCCTTCGCAATCGGAAGCAATTTACGACCAATCATAACGGACCACGTCGTCGGGCGACGAACTGAAGGAGCAATTCGCACTGAACGCGTGTTCACAATTGATTTAAGCTCTATACAGAACACATTTGGATTGGAGTCTTGTTTGTTGAGCGCGGCGCTATTGATGCGGCTCGATTGTGTCGCCCAGCCACCGGTGGAGTGTGGCGAAGCGAGGTCGGAAAAGCTGTGCTGACAAGGACGCATGCGAGCTTATGTCTATACGTGTTTTGAGAGGCATCAAACTTGCGCGCACGGTCGAAGGACCATATAGGGTTATAAACGAACTACGGTGACGATGGGTTCGCTGATCTGTCAAAGTGCAACGACCGTGTCGAATTTCTCCCCGGTCTCGATACGCAGGAGCTCTGGCAGGATGTCGACGTGGTCAGACACAATGTTGCCATTGTCGGTCGAAAGTTTCGAAGCCACTATAGGCGTTCGGCAACGTCTGTCGTGGGATTCTGTCGCAGGACTTCTGCCGCTCTATACTGGTGTCCCGAAGCTCAGGAGTGTGAGAATTAAGCACTGTCCATTGCAACGTATGCTGCTTATCCGGAGTTAATTATCCGGAGTTAATTAACCGGGCAACGTGCAGGTTAATTTCCCGGGCTACGCACAGAACTGCAGTACGTACGTAGCGCGAATGTCAGGTCGGGCTACTCGTTTCGTAACGTTTGGCAAAAACTGTACATGCGCCTGAATGCACGTTTAGTCGGCGAAAACTAAAGCGAGGTCATAACTGCTGCCCGTACACCGGTCGCGCTGGTAATCCGTGCTCTGTATACTCTGGTCGTTCCATACGTATTATATAAATTTCCAGTCATTCATTAAGGATGCCTAACACTTAGGCGGCTTACGAATTTCTTTCGCAATTTGAGCAGGGTAATTTGTTGTATTCTCACCATTTTTGCAAACCTTTAAATAATGTGTTATGCTGTAGTATTTCACTTTGTTCATTCAACATGTGATAATGTGCTGTTGCTGTGTTTCGTCACTAGCATTATCATTGCGCGCCAGTTACGACCATCTTTCAGTTGTTTCTGACTTAGGAGCTCCTCAGTTAAGTTCCGAACGGTATTACATGTATAAAATAATTCAAGTAAGCCTTCCTCGCTTTCTTTTCTAACAAACCGGATTCGTACGTTACCTTCATACTCCAATTTGTTTGAAATTGAGAAAATTTTCGGTATTCTTATCAGTTCTTCAACTCTGCTATTCGAACACCCTAAGCTTTAACCAATTTCACGCACTTCGGATTAAATAGCGTGCGCAGAAATCGCAGAGACGCGAGTCTTCCTCGCGTTCCGACCTCACGGAAATGTGGCTCCACGTTTGGAAATCGAATCCTGGGACTTGAGCGCCACTCTAGTTCTGCAGCAGAACTCTGTCCGACCGGTGGAGGCGTTTTCATGCTTCAAGACACGTTGCAAACGTTTTTATTGCCACTGCGTGTACCTCGACCACTCGCACGTCCTCATCTCACAGCATCAGTCACGCGCATATAGTAACACAGCCTGTTCAAGTCATCGAAGGTTGAATCGAACGCGTTTTAGCTTTGCCTGACTTACACATACGTGCACATACGGCCATGGTTAAACGCGGCTCGATGTCGCGGTCTAACCGTTGCACTGCAGAGCGACCTCGCGCAAAATTACGAGGCGTGGCGTTCTCGTATCAGGCACCGTGTCAATGTTACGCGGTCGCGCGCGAGCGAGAACCTCGCCCACCCCAATTTTCCTACAAGTTCGTGCGTCAGTGTACAGTGGCTAAATCGTGATGCCGCACGATTATTAGACTTATTTCGGTCTGACAACTGTGTGCCTCAAAGGCTTAATCTACCGAGACCGTGAGACCCGGTCGTCACATTACTATTCACATTATAATATAACCACATGGGCGTGCCTGATCACGCTCTTTCCGAGCCAATGTCTTTTTATGTTGATCGTCACCTCGTCCCAATCTCAATCGCTTAACGCCGGCCTGTACGGTGGCTCTACATTTGGCGTGAGACTGCGAGGTTCACACACCTCGCAAGAGGCAATGCAGTCTATTCGAACTTAGTATATCCTAGCTCAATCTAATGGCTCTTAATCTGTTATCAGATGTCGCACGCAAGCAGGTAGCTGCGTCGTTTAAACAAACCTGATTAAGTAACGAAAGAGATAAGAACCACTTTCCCCGCTTTCACCACGGCATAGCAGTCAGGCTAACGACCACAAACCGACAGGTCATTACAGAGGCGGTTGAAGGCTTCAGGTGCATGGCCAGGATGTCCATCGCGCAGTGTATTTGTATAGCGCTGTCTGCTCGTGTGTTCCATACTCTTGTTCCTCACCCGCACTTGTTTTATTTGTTGTTTCGCAGGAACACAGCAGCAGCAGCAGTGCGGTTTCCCGGGCAGGCCGGCGTACGGCCGCATCAGCCTGATCCGGGACTCGTATGAAAAGGGCCAGACCGTCTCCTACACGTGCGACTCCAGCTTCAACTTGCTCGGCCAGAGCACGCGCCAGTGCCTCGACAACGGAACCTGGTCCGGAGCGCTTCCCGTATGCGGTACGAATATGAGCATTACGTATACTCAAGACTGCAGCCGTATAGACTCGTGTAAGGGCCGCACCCCCAACTTGGCAGCCCAAAATTCGGAGAAAAAAACAAATTCTGCCGTGCGCACAGGAATTTTTGCTCGCTGTGTATTTCCGCATGCCGCTACTAGATGGCAAGAGCTGCGCGTTCACCTCTGATGCAATGGTACATCCGGGGATCCGGGATGTGCGCAGGTCAAGGTTGCGCCGGCACCATTTTGATGAAAAGGTTCGGTCCTGTGTAAGGGCCGCACCTCGCCAAAATTGTGGGGGAAACAAAGTGCGGCCCATAGACGAGTCTATACGGTATCCTTGATCAATCAATCACCTTCGGATACAATTTCGGTCCTCCGTGACGTAAAATCCCACGCGGAGCCTCGTTATAGTAGCGGTCATCTTATTATAGTGCGCCTGATAAGTATATGCAACATGAAAATAACGCCCATAGGATGCATGCCAATCATTTCTTCACGAACGCTTCCACTAGATTAGCCAATTTATTCGCGCTGGTACTCTGAAAGCCATCGATCAAGACTTCGACCTTGCAGGGAATTGAAAGACACGATGATCCCTGGTGATTGATGATTGGTACGTCAGCACAAATATTTTAAGTACGAGTATGGAGTCTGTCAATGAATGCGTGACCAATGAAAGATTCATGAATTCTCTCTTCGCCTTTACACTCTTGCGCGGTGGTCGCCGTGGTTCCTCCGTCGTACCTATAAACTGGTACATTCTGGTGCTTCACCGTGCAGACACAAGCCTGACGGTACAGCGCATCCCGGAGGCATCTGGCTACCTCTACGCCTATCCCCCGGGGAACGCGCTGGACGGCTCCAAGAGCACCTGCTTCTACACCACCTACCAACCGCCCCGGTGGTGGCGCGTAGACCTGGGCGCCGCCTACCACGTGCTATCCGTGGCACTCACGGTGCCACACGTCAGTGAGTACACTGCGCGCACCAGCACGCTCAATTCTTGACTCTTCCTCTGCCTTTTCTTTTACCCTAGCTGACTGTGCCATCCAGTGTCATATGCATACATATTCCATATACGGCAGGTAATCACGAAAGGCATGACGTCACGAATATGCGGTGGCGCTACCGTCGCCTTTCACTGTGCGCAAGAACGACGGGACTGACAATACCGGCCACACCATTTTTGGAATGACGAGCTTAATAAGTCGAAGAAAGTCTTCATTTGTCCCTTACCGCACATTACCGAACGGGAAAGCGCGTAAATTGAACAGAAGCTCTTCTGGCCCAACCTGGCCAGGTTTATCGTGACCGACCACGAACTGGTTGGGCCAGAGTTGCTATTTGGACGCTGTCAAGTTCAACTATATATTATCGAACTCCGCCATGTTCGCGTTCACTTCCAATCAGAAAGACTGTGGCCGCTTTGTGAGCCAATCAGAGTTGACAAGATAGCGAATTTGGCAACATGGCAGAATTCGACATCGTCTGGAATGGCACCCCGCGATTGGCAAAGTAGCTTGAGGACGGACGTCGGCCTTACGTCAGCAGTGAGCGAAGTTTCGTGCGGTCCATGCAGAAACTGAACGGCGAAAGCACAGCGCATACAAAGGTCAGAGCCGTGCGGGAATCGCATTCAAGATACGGTGCGCGCGACAGCCCGCAGCCGCGACAAGTACGACGACAGCGGCGACAACGCCGACGGCAGAAATCCGCTTGGAGTGTCCATATAATTGCTATCGCAATAAAACGCAACAGAGTAACGAATAAACGCAGGAATGAACCGCTCACTGAACAAAAATCTACCGTAACTCTGCAGTTCGAGCTTGCACATATATCTGTTGCAGGCCAAGTTCAGCAACTACTACGCATTCCATATTTCTTCAACCGTGTGTCACGAGCCAGGTACACTCCAACACATGATAGCAGAATGCAAATTTAGCCAACAACACCCACCACTCCTCACCAGTCCTAACCCCAACATGATCCCCCTACCCATCCAACCCCTTAGAGAGCGATGGAAGATCTTGCTGTCCAGCCCCGCCCTGGAAGACCAGCTTTGGCTCGTAACCAGGGGCCAGGCGGCGAGAACAGCATATGAATTCCCGTGAAGTGGGAACCACTTCCATCCGGCGCATGCGCTGAAAAGCTCATGAAATAAAGTTTTTCATTCACTCATTCAACCGTCGACGTTCCCAGCTGGTGCGGGGTGACGAATTAAAGTTTTTTTAAGGACGATTTAAAATAATTACGTGGGATGACGTGTACACTTGAGTTGCGGGGCCAGTAACGCAAGGTTTTAAGTATTTCAGAAAGCATGTTTCTCTCGCCCGAGAAATCGTAATTTTTACGTAGTATTGCGTACCGTGGTGATCGCGTTACGTCGGTCTTATATCGCAGCATGGCCAACACCGTATAACCAGCCGACGTGTTAGGGCAATGAAAAGCGGTCTTGACTGCGCTCTTGAGTTGTTCAGACTGGCTAACAGGGAAGAAGACTAGGATTTTCACTTCGTCCTCTGATGTTCTTGTGAAAAGGTGCGGTACACTTCTCTCTCATTTCGTTTTCCCGTGACATGTCGCCGCGACGCCGCGCAACACGTGATCGCCGAAGCAGTTGTTGCTTATATAAGTTGCTTATAGGTGTTCTTTGACGAGGCTATCTGCTACGAGCGCGCGTGCTCGCCATTAAATTAAAAAAAATCATTCTGGGGTTTTACGTGCCAAAACCACGACATGATTATGAGGCACGCCGTAGTTAATTAACCCGGACTCCGGGTTAATTTTCACCACCTGGGGTTCTTTAACTTGCACCCAAGGCACGGTACACGGGTGTCTTTGCATTTCACCACCGTCGAAATGCGGCCGCCGCCGCCGGGATTCGATCCCGCAACCTCAGGCTTAGCAGCACAACACCAAAGCTACTATACGCCACCACGGCGGCTGCTGTTATATAAAGACAACTATAGTATATGCATACAACGAAGGCTAACGCTGCCGATTCACGTATACGTATACGTTTGCTGCGACAGCCAGCTCTCGCAGATCATCCGATCGCACGCCGTCGTGTTTAGGGTTAATAACTTATCGATACTCAAAAGGCGGGAGACGCTCGAGCGAGGAAATTTTTACGGACATTGGTGACAGCGCACGTGCGCGCTCGAGAGGTCAATATCGACGTCAAAGAACACGAAAGGCGAGATTTGCTCACCGTGAAAACAGCGCTTCCTTCCTGTGCTCGCTTTTGCCGCTGAGATTGCCGCCGCCAGCGGAGCGCGTCGTGGACGAAACACGTTACCAAGAGCGCGCAGAACAATTTGCTCAACTTTTAGGCACACACACACATTTCGCGTGACAGCGCACTCGGTGACGACAACTTTGCGGGTTGTGCTATAGTTATCGCTACCCTGGCATCGAAACGCCTAAATCCTGAGCGGCTTATCTACATAGCCCATCGCGATAAATTCGTGTCCATCGCGGGCTTCGGCGTATAAAGTGCAGCAAACCTGTCGATGTCAACAGCTGACAATGTAGGGTCCCCATTTTCGAGAGGATTATTTTTTTTTTTTTTTTTTTTGGGGGGGGGGGGGGGGGGGTTCTGTTCATTGATTATTATCCGCTCCGTTGTGTGGTGCTGATTCTGGCGATAGCGTGCAGTACGAATATCTGTACCTCGAAAGCTTGTATCCGGAACGGAGGAAGAAGGCCAAGGAAGTTGGCAACTAAGTACATTGTAATTGAAAGTGTAGATAAATAACCAGGAGTCATCAAAAAGAAAGTGAGGGAAATAGAGACGGTAAATTGGATGCAAAGCGTGGAAATAAAAAAAGACCATGGAGATTTACAAATGCGGCAAGAAAGAAATAAGGAGTAAAAATTGTACGATAACACAAAGGGTAGTGCGTCGCTATTTGGGCCCAAGCTGATTGTCTGAGGACAAAGACATACCGGAGCAAACTTTCCCAACAAGATGAGGAACGTGTCTGCTGCAGCAAATTTCTGGAAACGACTCAGCACATCGGAATGGAATGCCAAGATATTCTTTCAACATGACCCGTAGGAAACATTCACCTTCCAAACCCGCTGAGTTTCAAAGTGGATGGAAGTATTAATTGGTCAGGCAGTCGAGATAAGCAAAAGACGTTTAGAGTATTGGTGGGAAAAAAGTATGGAAGCGATTGATAGCACCGGAGTCGTTACAGTTGTAAGTAGGTAAGAAAAAATAGATCAACGAGAGATAGGCCATAATGCTAGACTGCAATAGCTTTAAAAATTCATTAGACCGAGCAGGCTAGATGATTGCTAGTCGCTGTCACCCCGTTTCAAAGGGAATGACAGTAAATATCATTATCATCATCAACAGCGGGGATACGACAGTGTGCGAGCCAATGACGAAGCACAAAAAGAGTATAAAGTGGTATGCATCGTTAAAAAATTCGGTCGCAGCAGAAGATCTAATCAGCCAGTTTTGGACACCATTTTCAATGCCAAACCGTGCCGGGCGTTTATGCCATACGCAACTTCCGCCTCGTCTTCCGATTGGCTTGCGGGGAAGCGAAGAATACAGAACCGTCGATCGCGCATGCCAACAGACTCATTCCCTCTTTTGCCACCGCCAAGTGCCGGCAAGCACCTGCGACAAACTGGCTGAACTGTACTACGAGTTCAGTTTGTCATGGTGCAACAGACTATTCATGCCTTGCACACCCTGACAAACCCCCGTACATATTGAACAGTTCTCCACTTGACGCGCCACCTCGACTCAACATCTTATTTGGTGAATGGCAGCGCCGTCCTTCGACTGAAATGCTCACACAGCTTTAGCCACCCTCCATGGCCATTCTTGAAAGAAAAAAAAAAAGAAAGAAGAAAAAAACAGTGCTATACCAGCCGCTTTCGGCGTCTGCTTGATTAGACTGGAGTAGAAATGTGTGTTCACTTCGTACCAAAAACTACTTAGGACCGATATTGAAGCGCATTGTTTCTTTCAGTGGAGAAGTGGCGCTGTTAGTCACTCGCAAGACTTTCTTTTCTAGCGACTCTAGGCTGTGCCAGAGCCACCTTTGATGGTATTTTGTTTTGAAGTGATTTGCTGTATATTTCGTGCCGGTTTGACGTGTGTCAGTATGCTTTCTGCGTATACGATGGTTGTAGTTATAGTGCTCTAAGCACACGCTCTTCGCCGTTGCCTCATGCAGGTTCCCGGCAGGACCTCGAGGTGCGTGTCGTGAGCTACGAGGGCAACAAGGCTGTGTTCAACAGATGCGCCGCATTCAGTGGGAAGTTCTGTAAGTGTTCGGTGTCCGGCCAGTTCCTGCATTAAAGGGACACTATAGATGACTAACAGTCAAACCCGGATATATTGAACCCACATATATCGAATTATTGTGTATAACGAACAGCAGTAAAATCCACTTGAAAATGGTTCTATACAATTTTTATTTTGTATATCGAATTACCTGCATATCGAACTTTCTTGTGATCCGTTCAGATACGATATATCCGGGTTCGTCTGTATTCTGTTTACACTGTACCAGCGAATTACTCTTCTGCAACTGGCGAAACGGCCACTCTTGGCATGACAGAAGGCTTAGTGGGCCGGAGTTCCTTCACTGACGTCGTGACTTTGGACAGCGCCTGCCCGTGTCTTCACGGTTAATCGTTTATAAGTACTACATTGCATTACAAAGAAACCCCAGACTCAACCTAGCAAGTTTTAAAAACCTTCACTGCACCAAAACGACCCTAGTGCACGAACATACTTCGAAATCCGTGGCGTCGCATTGATTTGCCTGCGCTGAGGTTTTGCGTAAAATTAAAGGAAAAAAATTTCAGCTTTCATTTTTCTTCAGTAATAATCACCCTTTCTCAACGAACTTTATGAAAATGACGTTCTGAAAGAATACCTACCCAACCACCCTTGTCTGTTAGTCTCGGTCTTTAGCGTCCCTTTAAAATCGTCTAATGAGTGACGTGCGTAAAACGCACTTGCGTCCATCTCGAAAGATCACAGGCAATATATATATATATATATATATATATATATATATATATATATATATATATATATATATATATATATATATATATATATACTGCCTATGAGCTTGCAAGGCGTATCCATTTAGAATGACTTTTCAGAATGAGAGAGAGAGAGAGGAACGTGGTGGGAAAGGCAGGGAGGTTAACCGGAAAAGATTCTGGTTTGCTACCCTGCACTGGGGGAAGGGGAAGGGGAAATGAAAGGCGGAAAGAATAGGGAAGCTTCCAAAGAGTGCCTAAATGCTCGTTCCAGAATGACACCAGTTTATAGCTATGCGCCATCAAACTCGCCGAAAAATGCACTGTGTTCCACTTACTTTCTCTCTTTCCTGCATTGATGAACAAATGTAATTGGAACGCACATATATTTTGTCCCACACTCTGGGAAATAACATCTCGAAACTGGTGTCATGCTGGAATTTCATTTCAAGTGGATACGCCTTTTTGCAAATTCACCGGCTACAATTCGTAAATTGCAATATATTCCGCAAAGTAATTAATTACGTAGTTAATCAATTAATTTTTGTTAATTAGTTCAACGTGTGTTCCAACTTCTCGTGCTTACTTAGTTGTCCGCCTCTTCGAATAATCCAGCTCAAGGACAAGAACTATGCCTTCTGCCACGGGCGATTTTTTAAAATTCCGGAATACTTAAAAATGATCACCCCGTATGCATGCCGTTTAAAAGTGAAACTTTTCATACTACTTTTCTCATTTTTTTGTGTATTTTTGTTTGCATCGCTTGCTTTCACTTCTGTTCGCCACAGCGACCCAAACGGTGGTCCTGATGTGCGACGAAGGCAAGGGCATCATCGGCCAGTACGTCGACGTCGCCGACAAGCGCAAGGACCCCGACCACTTCAGCCTCTGCGAGGTCGAGATCTACGTGCTCAGAGGTGAGCGATTATAAATGTGGAACCTCTCAATAATTCTTACCACGACAATTCTTAGGGTTGCGAGTACAATGTGCGCGCACACCTTCGCAAGATTTGCGCCTTTAATGGCTTTCAATTAATCGATCAGTGGGAGTTCTGCATTTACGTACGCGAGCTAATCATCAACCAGTCTGGTTATTTATGTGCATAAACTCCGTTGAAAAAAAATATACCGTGGTATTATAATTAGTAGTTAGGGTGCCTCGATGCCAGCGCCGCCGTTCAGGGTGGTGCCAACCTTTGACCGCCCCCGCGCCGCGGCTTTCTCGCTGCGACGCCATATTGTGTCACAGCGAGCCGTTGCGATTGCTTGGTGCCGGTGCTGAGTTCGAGGCACAGTGCGCGCGGATGCTTCGCGGACGCTTCTACTTGCTAGACAGTGTTCAGCCGCATGACTGACAAGCTATCAAGTGCATCGTGTCGACATGACGGGCTGTTGTGTTCCCAAGTGCGCCGGATCGACGCGTAAAGGACTGCGTTGTTTTCGCTTCCCCCGGGACCCAGAGCGACGGAAGAGATGGGAAGCCCAAGTAAAGCGCGATCACTGGAAGGCAACGGATAACTCCTGCATTTGCGAGGTAAGTGTCAAGAATTTTTAGACTACCGCACCGTGTTTTTCATTTAAATAAGAAAGTATTCTCTGATCCTCGCTCACGTACCTACGTTCGCTCACGAACTAAGTAAGCACTGCACCGATGCTGTCTGAGTAGCGTATGGTTTGCGAGCGCGCGTCGCATAGGCTTTTTTCGTTTTGATGGGCGCAGTCTGTACCCTTATTTTAAGGACTGACGAAGATGCTTACCTGCGAAATAGTCTTACATTAGCTACGAATCGTCACTTAAGCCACCTATTTTCCTTTTTCACGGGAAGCACACATCGTGTAATGTGTCTCTTGTTTCCTTTTTTTTTCTTTTTTCGGTACTGGTTATTTGGGACTAAAGAACGCAGTGCTTCGTCTGGGGAGAGCGGCTGTTTTGTACGTGGTAAGCGAAACATTGTGATTTTCTCTGATTTCTCAGGAGATATCTTGCGGACCTCAGGGTGTTACGTTACATAGCTGATTTTTTAGACTTGTACATATTTGTAGCGTGGTGATCGTAAGCCGATGGCCATTCGTGCTCATTCCCGATCGTAGTGGGTACTGTGACGGTCTTTAAATGCCTGTGCACGGTATGCCCAGGTGTAGTAGAGTTAAGGGGAATCATGGGACCAAAAGTGTTTTGGCGCTTTCTGGCATGGTGTCTGTTGTAGCCTGTGCATTTCTTCGAAACGTGTGAAGCGAGGTAATACAGCATTGCTTCTGCTAAAATTTATTTTTAAGCACTGTAATGGGTTCTCTGCATTTACAAGGCAACTTTTCATATCAATAATCACTTTTGTTGTTTTACCTGTACTTAGAAACACTTTGAAGAGGACCAGTACGAGGGAAATCGACAGGATGGGCGCCGTCTGTTAAAGTCAACAGCCCTACATCATCATGGACTATATTTTTTAAGTGAAAAACATTGCTAATCTGTATTTGACTGTCTTAGTTTCATTTACGGTTTTTGTACGTGATATGTATGCAGTGTTGTTTATTTTTTCAATGTAGTTATCAGTGTTCTAATGGTTATTTATGAAATGTTCTGTACTCGCCATCGATGTGTTTGGCTGATGCGACGTATTCGATGGTAGCTGATGTATGTATTCTGGCTGGATATCTGGCTGGATATCTTGATTAATATTACCCGTGGTTGCGTTTTCTTGTTTGCATTCTTGTTTTCGATTTATATTGTGTGTAATAAGGTTGATGCACTCACTTGAACCCCCCCCCCCCCCCCCATGTAATGAATAAAAAAAAACTCTCCCTACCCCGAATTGTGTGTGTCGAGCCTACCTTGCGAATTAATTTTTTTGTCTCGTCTTTCAACACAACCTTCAGGCGCCACACAGTACATATAATTTTCATGTACATATCTCTTTCATGATTGATTGTACTAGACATTATAAGTAAATGTATTTTGTGCATCGTTTGATTTCTTGTGTGTACTACGCAAGATTGACACAGACAAGTTACGTTACATTTTTCTCTACAGCACTAACTAAACCTTATTTTCACATCGCAGTTATTTTTACACCAGCTTAATCCTGTCAGCACACAGTTTTGTGGGCAAAAAAAGCAAAAATTGCGCGTAGATATCGTCAAATAATTGCAACGAACGCGAAGAGCACGCGCAACGCAAGGGAAACTAACCGCCGTGCGCGAGTGGCTGGCTACGGTAAAGGAGGCGTGACTTGTAAACCAAAATACAACAGCGAAAAAAGAAAAACTTCCACACACAGGGGGTCGCAAACCTTATATACCAAGCATCGAAGCGCAAAAAAAAAATTTGTGCGTATTTTAAATATACACACGGCATATTAAATGTGATTGAATTGGCAACTTGCGGCATGTTCCCGGTGCCATACATTTACGTCTTCGACCTTCGACGAGTTAACGGCTATTGGTTATAAAGATATGCAGATGGGACACCGATAAAAAAAATCCTCATCAAGGCAAAGCACTTGGAAGCGCGCCGCGAGTAACACTTTATGAACGCAAGCATAGCTGAGTCTCAGCTCGTGTGACACAATATGGCGGCGCCAGCGGGGTTGTCTCCACCCTGGACGGCGGCGCTGGGCATCGAGGCACCCTATTAGTAGTTGCTTGTCAGCGACACCATGCGTGAGTAAACGTGTCGCCTATATCATTGCCTCCGAGAGTCGGTGGTCTTGGAGGCCGTGCTTGGACGCAGTCAAATGCCATACTGAGGAGGCAAAGAAGGTTGGAAACGTTCTCAATCTGTAGTAAGTTCATTTGCTTATTAACAGTCATGCCAACTGCACTGAGGAGGCGCTCGCGTGAAGTTTGATTTTCCCTCCACTGGCTCTATGTGCAGCGCGCATGGCGAGACGTAAACAGTAAACATAGCAACACTCTTACGGGTGCTACAAGGGCGTTACTAGTGTTTAACTCTCCACTATACCCACTTAGCACCCGTGCATACTCAGTGACCCCCCCTATTTCTAATAAGGGTGTGAGTGAGAACATGGCCGTCCGTCGCTCATTCCGATTTTGCTCGTGACCTCACCCGGTTAATCAAAATCGAAAATAAATTATTCGCGAATAAAGCATTCATTCAGTAATGAGAAGGTTAAGTGACCAATCGCCCAGCCCTAGAAATCAAATAATTAAAGAGAGAGAGAGAGAAGAAAGGGGTAAGGCAGGGAGGTTAACCAGAAGGTAAGATCCGGTTTGCTACCCTAATGACATTGAAGGACCGATATTGGAGATGACTTGGGCATTTTGGTAGTTTATGTTCACTTTAGGAATCAATATCTCAGAATTCATTCCAAGTGAATACACATTGTGAGCTTACAGGCTACAATTCCCAAATTGTAATGTGTGCCGTAACATTACTAGTTAAAAACTTTATTAGTGAATCTATGTTAATTAGTTGTCTATGCATTTATGATTTCTCGTGTAAGTAATATAGAGTTTTAGATTAGGGGGACGCAAGCATTGGCGCCAGCTAGCGCTTGGGGCCGCGGTATTGTGCATGCGCAGAGGGGCCTACGCATGCGCAGTACCGTGGCCCCAAGCGCTAGTGGGCCCCAACGCTTGCGTCCCCCTAATCTAAAACTCTCTAATATCCATCTCTTTGAATAATACAGCTCAAGGACTTGAATTGTGCTAACTGCCGCCGGCAGTTTCTAAAAATTATGTGCGGTCAAAAAAGATAATAACCTGTTATGAAGTCATAGAGAGCTGAAAGCAAACACCTTGCTCCTTGGCGGGAAAAAAAAAAAATTATTGTCCTCACACCGCCTGTGAGGTTACAATTTAGTAGTTATAATGATCGTGAAAATATATACATGGCTCGGTTGCGTAAAATGGAACCTGAAATGTGTGTAAACATATCCTAATTCTGCGCAGAGAAGTACCAGTGTGGGGACCCGGACAAGCCACCCAAGTCGTACACGGTACCGCTGTCACCGCAGCAGATGGAGTACCGCTGCGTGTCCGGATACAAACTGTCCGGCCCGAGCGTCCGTACCTGCCTCGAGTCTGGACAGTGGTCAGCGGCAGCCCCTAGGTGCCTGGGTAAGAAGGAGCTAGCGCAATAAATTCTCTGTGCATGGAAATAGTTTTTACCACTACCACTGTTAAAGGATGCAACAGTAATGTTGAATTGCATCACACGTACGAGGTGTGTTCAAAAAGAAACCGAACTTTTGCTATAACACCTTTACTGCTTACGGTACAACATTTTAAGTGCTGTCCCCTTTAAAGTTGTCCCCTCTACTGGCAATGCACTCTTCCCATCTTCTATTTTTGAAAGCCTCCTGGAACGCACTTTGTGGAATGGCGCGCAGGTCTCTTCTCGCATTGTCCTGGATCTCCTCTACGGTTTGGAAACGACGTCCTTTCAAAGTGGTTTTCAACTTGGGGAATAGAAAAAAGTCTGCTGGAGCTAGGTCCGGAGAATATGGTGGGTGGGGCACAACAGGAGTGTGGTGTTTCGCTAAGTAGCTGCGGACAAAGAGTGACGCGTGAGCCGGGGCATTGTCATGATGCAACATCCAAGCCTGATTTTCCCACGATTCAGGCCTCTTACTGCGCACAGAATCTCTCGAATGTGCTAGGATTCCCTGGAAAACTTCTTTGTTTACCGTCTGACCATGTGGCACAAATTCCGGATGGACAATACCTTTGCAGTCAAAACACACAACCAACATCACCTTCATTTTTGACTGACTCATGCGTGCTTTTTTTGGATGAGGAGAACCTTTGGCCACCCTTTGTGATGACTGCACTTTCGTTTCACCATCATACCATAAACCCACGTCTCATCGCCTGTTACGATGTTCTTAAGAAATTTTTCATTGTCATTGGCAGCGGCGAGCAGTTCCTAGCTGATTTTAACACAGGTCTGCTTCTGTTCGTCAGTCAACAAACGTGGCACAAATTTTGCACTGACACGACGCATCCAAGTTGGTCACTCAAAATTTTATGACATGATCCTACGCTGATACCCACTTCGTCAGCAACTTCTCAAACAGTCAAATGACGATTTCCACAAATCACAGTTCAAACTCTCTCGACGTGGTCATCATCTGTGGATGTCGAAGGTCGTCCAGGCTTGGGATCGTCACTGACCGACATTCTTCCGTCTTCAAAATGCTTGAACCAATCATAGCACTGCGTGCGACTCATACAGTCATCCCCGTATGCTTGGCTAAGCAACTGAAATGTCTCTGTGAAAGTATTCCCCAAGTTTGTAGCAGAACTTCACACACACACGCTGTTCTTCCAATTCCTTCATTTTCACTTTGGCACCAATCCGAAGAACAGCTTGTTCATGTGCTCACTTCAGCGGCTGTAGCTCGCCAACTAACGGTCAGAGCGAAATGCGGCAAATGGCAGTTTGTTGTTTAAACCTGCCGTTATATGCGCTTAATAGCCGCAGCGCGCTCCCTCTGCCAGTTGGCAAGCTATTTCAAAAGCTCAGTTTCTTTTTGAACACACCTCTTAAATCGTTCGACCAATAAGTGAATATTTATGTCGCCCGTAACAATAAATATGTGTCCCGTAGAAGTGAGATTACAAATTATTTACATGCACCGCGGTACAACCAAACCTGCCATGAGGCCTTAATAAACCATTATAAGTATAATTGTCGAAGTGGGGATGATTCTTATGTGATATTGTAGTCACGTTTTTGTAAACACCAAAAAATGGAATAATATGCCTTTATGGAAGTAAAAAACAAGTTCAGATGGTCACCTTTGTGCTTGATGCTACAAGCATTAAGATGAGATCATATACAATATCCACATATAAACGTTATATTATAAATTATATATAGAACCACCATTGTTGGTGTGAGCAGCTTCCCTTTACGTAAACCTTGAGCATCGTTCATCATTAATAAAACTAGAGTTACTAGAGTATGCTCAACTCTTGTATGCTGCAAGTCTTTCCATCAATGCAAGTGACTTATGATGCAAACGCAGAATAATCGCTAAGCGTTGATAAAAGTAGGACGCCAGCCCACATGAGTTTCTGCCTGTGTTGCTTGCACAACCTGCTTAATTATGAGCCCTAGAATCATTCAAGTGTTTAAGGGTTTTGTACTCACGTTTTGGGTTGAATAGTAAGCTTAATATACATTTTCGTGGCCTGGATTCCTGGCTAGCTATTCACTGTGTGCAACTCTGTGAACGCTTAAGCAATGTGTACAGTATGCGGCATTTTTTTTAGTTGTCTCAGAGGCCAGTCTTGCTGTCTGCTTAAAGCCCCGTGACATTTTCTCTGTGCCCTACACAGAGGCCGCATGCCCCTCCCTGGGTCCCCTAGACAACGGGAAAGTGGCAGTGCGAGGCACAAGCAATGGCCGCACCGTGCAAGGCAGCCAGCTCATCTACACCTGCGACCCTGGCTACATCCTGGAGGGCAACGACACCCGCACCTGCCTCGAGGACGCCCGATGGGGAGGACAGCAGCCACACTGCCAGCGTCAGTACACACCTCTCTATTTCAGTCGTAGTGATTTGAACTATCCCAGCAGATAGCAGAACCACATTAGATTGGCCAACATGTGACTCTACTCTTTTTTCTTCATTGTGTTATCATTCATGCACCAATCTACTAGTGGCCTCTACAAAGCCCTGTCACGATGTTTTCTCCAAAGCAACCAACAATGCTTGGGGATACAGAGACGCACTGAGGTAGCCAGTGGGTATGGTGTTCTGCAGCTGCACTTCGATGGGGGCAGAATGCAAGAATGCTTGTGTGCTTACTTCATCATCAGCCTATATTTATGTCCACTGCAGGACGAAGGCCTCTTCCTGCAATCTCTAATTACCCCTGTCTTGCGCTATCTGATTCCAACTTGTGCCTGCAAATTTCCTAACTTCATCACCCCACCTAGTTTTCTGCCGTCCTCGACTGCGCTTCCCTTCTCTTAGTATCCATTCTGTAACTCTAATGATCTACCGGTTATCCATCCTATGCATTACATGGCCTGCCCAGCTCCATTTTTTCCTCTTAATGTCAACTAGAATATCGGCTATCCCCGTTTGCTCTCTGATCCACACCGCTCTGTTCCTTTCTCTTAAGGTTAGGCCGAACATTTTTGATTGCGCTTACTTAGCCTCTAACAATGACATCTTTGTGTAGGTTGTTTTGAGATGTTAAACCTCACATTTTAATTTTTTATATATAGAGAGAGGGCCAAAGCAGTTATGCTGCAGGCTATGCATGTGGAGAGGGCCCCAGATAAATTCTGGCCCCATAGGTTTCTTCAGTATGCTCACGATATGATGATCTTTAGCATGCGCCTACAAGCTTTCTTGCATTATGCCTCATAATGCAGCGTTGCTTTGGTTACATGGCGTCATGTTGAGAAACAAAACCTATGGAATGTTAGACTGCATAGAGTACAGGTAATGGATGTGGCCTATTGAAATATGCTGCAAATGAAAAGCAAATAATATCTCGCTTGCATTTGTTCATGTGTTCATACTTCATTATTGCTCTTGTCTGACCTCTGAATGACCATTCAAGATAGCCTTCACACTGAGTCAGTTGTAGGCTAGCTCGCTGAAACTTCACACTGTCTCTCCATGCCAAAAGCAAGAGGAAGTGATGTCATATAGTCTTCTGAAATTGTTGTTTATAATGTTGCATCAAAGACTTATGTAGTGCATAAGCCCCAAAATGAGGTTCTCAACTCCTATTTGCATTGCATCTGACATGAAAATAATTTTGCTATATTTGATATTAATTATAATCATATATTCTTTATATGCAGACATTGGCAAGGAACACTTTAATATAACTTTGATAAATCTGATAATTTGCTATATCCGTGTTTGTTATATTGAAGTTTGACTGCATTGAAAATGTAGTACGTAATTCCCAGAAAAGCAGATGCGATGTATCATTCGGCAACAATCAGCGGTGATGACTAATTAAGTGGCTCATCAGGGTACAACCACTTGCTGATCTTGTTCTGTTTCACCAATAATCAATTATTGATCATGTCAGCTTCAGCTAAAGGGCACATTTCTGCATTCGTACACAGTGAATTAGTATGTTTCATATATCTTATTCACCATCAAGTACAGTGATTCATGCTGTACTTGAGAGCAGCAGCATAGAAAAATATTTACATATTCTCGCACTCCACAAGCACACTTGTACAAGTGGTGTTGTTTTTTTCACAATTTATGGACAGCGAGATGTAAAGATTCTTGTGCAAGGAATTTACTGGTGCTGCTATTAACAAAATACAATGGAAACTCATTATAACGAAGTCACATCTAGCACGAAAATATCTTTGTTATGTCTGATATTCAAGCATGTATTCGTTACACACTGACACTGGCGAACATCATGCTAGATTTACTACATTATCAGCATTTATCAAGGTTAGGCTGTACTTTGAAACATCTTTTTTGCTTTAAACAGTGTTAACACATATTGACTGTGCACATGGCAAGTAACAAGGTAGATTTTGCGGGCTACTGTGGAGGTAGCAGTGCTGTGTGAAATGGTGTCGTAGTAACCACAAGTGACATTTACAAAGCACCCAACTGGTACAAGACCTGTTTTAATAGTGTTGCCTTCCACTTTCCTCTTTCATATGCTTTTGTGGCTTGCAGCTGATAGAAGCAACAGAATTGCTATGTCAGAAGTGCGCTGTACCATCTCAGTAAACTTGTTACTCGCATTTATGGTACATTCGATTGACTGGTCGATCTCGAGTGCTCTAGAGCACTCTCGCGGTGCGGCCTGCATTCAGCTGGTCAAAATTGAGGGCTCGGAGCACATTTGTCGGTTTCATTCAGAGCGCCGCGCTCCAGCTCTGAGCACTCGAAGGCGCTCCCACCTTCAACCTGAACGCACGACCAACATCCGACAGAAACTCAATCACGTGGCTACTCAGATTGCTTTCGGAGCAGCTAGCACGTTCGGCTGGGGCAGGCTTTCTGGCTCCAATCTTGAGAGGGCTCCGCATCACTGCAAACCGAGTGGGAGCATGGTAGGAACCAGTCGAATGATACTGTTAGTAGCCCTTTCATAAGTGTTAGCCTGTAACACATTCACAAAATTCATGCGTGAATGCCCGCTTGGCTCACTACTTTCACAGCGTTCCTCAAATGCTCTCATCACAGACGCAGACAATTTCAAAACCACTGTACACCATGACGTTCGTTAGCGTCCCCACTGCACTAAGCTTTCTCGTGTTTTTACCACACTCCATTCTGTAGTGACTTTGATCCTTGAAAGTATGTGAAATAAATAAATCAACTGCAAACGTTGGTGACATCAAGGTCCAGTTTCTCAGTATTTGTTTTGGTGATAATGATAATAAATGTAGTCTGCAATTTGCTCTTTCAGCCGTCACCTGTGATGTGCCAGCATTCGAAGTCGATGGTGGAACATACACACTGCTCAATGTGTCCACGAATTACGGCGACTTAGCTGAGCTCAACTGCCACCTCGGATACGAAAGGCAGGGTGGCCCAACTACCATCATCTGCCAAGAGGACGGGATGTGGAGCACGCCTCAGGCCTCATGTATTCTCAGTGAGTGGCCCCACGAGCTTTGGTTACTGCAGAGAATCATTTAGCCTGTGAGCTTGCATATATGACGAGCTCCAAAGACTTATATCTTGTCTCTCATCTGTAGTATTGTACTTTTACAAAACTCAACTGAAGGCCCACCTATGAAATCAATATAGAAAAGACAACAGAGTTTAACAGGGCATGAACTTGGACGAGTTGGTAATTCATATGAAACTTGCAAAAGTGCGCTACCAACAGGACAGACGTGTAAAAGAAACAATTAAGTACAGCAAACCTGGCACAATGCTTGTTGAACTTGTTCCTTTGCTTGTGTGCTGTCTGTAGCGCACATTCTCAAGTTTAATAACAGAGTTTAATTAAGATAAGAAAAAGCAGATGTTTATTTATTTATTATTTATTTATTATTTATTTGTTTATTTATTGACCAAGTGATCAATCAAGTGATGATTCAAATAAAATAATATTGTGATATAGAGGGAGAAAAAAAGAGACACTTGTATTGTCTGTCAGCTGGTGTTATATTTGTGCTAAACTCGACAGGTGACACATCTATGCAATCAATGAAAAAAATATGAAGAGTTTAACCAAGATAAGCAAAAGCAAATGCAGATGTATGTATCGAATGACTGTAATATAACCGTTATGATAGAGGGAAAAGAAAGCTCAGGGTGGAAACACAATGCCTTACAGCTCTGTGGCACCTTATATGTAAGGACCAGAAGCTGCATTTGTAAAAAAAAAAGAGGAAGTTTGAGGAACAGTGCATCATTAAATGTTTGCGGAGTGCATAACATACAGGCATGCTGTGCTCACTATATAAGTAGGTGCAGAACACGCACTGTACAGTCATGCACTTCTACATGAGGCCTAAAACACGACTGAAGACCCTAAATGAACACTAGAAACTAAACACTAAGACAAACACTGACATAGTTTCACAACATAAGGACAGCTGAAACAGACCACATGGAACAGACCTTAGCTTGAAGCATTAGAAGCTGTGTTTCAGAAAGTTCAGTGAATCTCGAACATTTGAGGTACATACCATTCAAATGAGTGGACAAAGAACCCGTAACTCAGCCTGTAGTGCTGTTACAGAAATTACCCTATTTCCCAGACTATAAGTCGCACCCTTGTATAAGTCACATCGTCCTATAAATAGTCCTTGTATGAAAAAGTCTGTGTATAAGCCGCACATTTGTATGAGTTGCACCCTTTTGCATGGTCGGCACTACTTACCATGAACCAGAAATAATGCATTTATACTGCAATGCAACCACCTGTGTGCAATATAGCAGCAGAGGTTCCTAGCGTGTATCGGTTGCTATCAATATGCTGCGCACGATGTAAGAAAAAGCGTGGACTGAACTATCTGAGAGCTTCTTGTGGTTCTAAAGAACACAGATGATAGACATTCCATTGCAACGAAATCACAATAACAGCTGACTTTATTATGACTCTTAATTGTTGCTGGTCAAGACCACCAAACCCATCCTAATCCTCGTCTTCAGAATCGCTCATCGACAGTGGACTTACTTCGGGCAGCACTAGCATATATCCCTTGTCCTCTGGCTCATCATCACATAGTTTGCTTTCACAAGCATCAGTTTCAGGCACATTTACCCAGAGCTCAGCTTTCTTGATGCCAGCGGCAATCATTTGCACAGAAACAGAATACCTGACGACGCTGACCTATTTTGCCACCTTGTCAAATGACGCATAAAATCCCACATATAAGTCGCAGTTGTGTTAGATGTAGCAATGGAAATCATGAAAAAAGAAATGTGGCTTGTAGTCAGAAAAATATGGTACTATTGCAGAACGCACAGTGAGCAGCTAGCTATGCACCTTCTACACAAGGTGCATCAACCACACATACAATGCACTGATCAAAAAGGGCGGGTAACAATTCAGAGAGGCAGAAGTATATGTATCATAATGAATAGCTCAGTTTAAAATATCTTCTTTCTTTTCTTTTGATTCAGGACAAATGAGGCAAAAACTCAAGAAGGAGCTACCAGGAGCATCGAGCGACACAAGCTCAACACTCACCGGTGAGTATGGAGCCACATCACGCCTGGCATTGCTCAAAGGTGCATATGATTTCACATTCGGCTCATGAATGGCTCATGTAAAACACAGCTGAAATATGAAACAATTAACACTAATACTCCTACTATTGTGAATGAGTGGAGAGGGATCAACCTTACCTTGGGGCATTTCCATAACAATTAAGACATTCTGAGATTATTTCAAAAAGCCTGTTTGCCGATAGCTGTGGACGTGGATGGTTAACTTAGGCAACACAGCAGTTGTGCTGAAGTGACAATGTTTCACACTTCATCCAAGACCAAGCTGAACTCTCTGCAAATTATAATCTTAAGAAGCTGAATGCTTAGCTACACAGCTATTTGGCTATATTCAGATACGATTCCCAAATATGCCCTTATAAGTATAATACAGTCTTAATGTGTTACAATTAATAGTCACAAAAATGAACAGCTGCTGCTGCAGCTTGATCGGCAGAGCACCACACATCTTATGTGGAGGCTGTGAGCTCAACTTCCACTGGTGGCAAACTGTCCCATTTCCCTACTTTCATTTACTTTCCCAGTAAAAAAAATATAATGGCTAACACTAATACAACCCTTCCTTACTGTAATTTTAATGAAGCAAGAGAAGTTCATTCTCCTAAGCTCTTCTCGGAACCAAAGGATTCGTCGTCCTCCTCTTCTTCCTTTCGCCTCAACCAAGGCGTTACATTCCCCGTTTCGCAGACGAAGCCCACCACGGGAGTTAGGGCTGAGTGCTGGCGTAATATCGCTTGAGGCACGTAACATGCGCAAGTTGAGTAGCTAGAGCGGCGTCCTGGTGACCTTACAGGGCGACCACATACGTTAAACGCTAATGCGGTCGATGACTGTGAAGGGACCGGTATACTGAGCCAGGAACTTTTGGCAATAACCCTCGTCTGCGCTGAGGGTCCACAGCCACCAAGTCACCTTTTCGAATGAAACTGAGTCATGGCGGCGGTCATACCGCTCCTTGGAGCGATCTTGTGATGCAGAGTACGCAGTCGAGCAATTGTCGGACTTCTTCAGCACGGCACAAAGTTTCGGCAACTGAGTCCGCTGTATGGAGTGTAAAGGGGAAAATGGTATCCAGACAGCTGCGTGTGTCCGAGCATAGAGCAGGTAGAAAGGTGTGAAGTCCGTAGTTTCGGTGCTTCGCTGTATTGTAGGCGTAGGTAATAAACGGTAAAGTGTCATCCCAGTTCCTGTGATTGGATGATACATACATAGCCAGCATGTTGGTCAGGGTACGGTTGGTACGTTCGACAAGGCCATTCGTCTGGGGATGATATGGTGTTGAGTGACGGAACTGCGAAGTGCAGAGTCTAAGCAATTCTTCCACGGCGTCAGCGACGAATTGGCGACCACGGTCTGATGATACGCGAGGCAGACCGTGACGAAGGATTACGTAGCGTAATAAGAAGGCAGCGACGCAGTAGCGGTGGAAGATATCGCAGCTGTTTCCGCGTATCTAGATAGGTGATCGACACAGACGATGACCCAGCGGTTGTTGTTCGAAGATCGTGGAAACGGTCCTAACAGATCGATACCAACTTGCTCGAAAGGTGTAGTAGGTGGCGCTACAGGATGAAGAGGCCTGCGGAGCACTTGTCGGTCGCTTGTGACACTGGCACTTGTCACAGCTCGAGACGTATGCTTAGTGGAATGTCGCATCTTAGTAAAACCGCTCCTGTATTCGATGTAAGTGCGAATGAATCCAAGGTGGCCTGACGTCGGATCATCATGCATGACACGAGAATGTCACATTGCAGGCTTTGGGGAACAACCAGTAAATACCGCGCGCCACTTGCTGAATAATTTGTCTTGTATAACAGTCCATCGCGAAGGCAAAAGCGAACACTGGCCTTGGGACTGCAGGCATCGGCGAAAAGGGGGTCCAAAATAAGTCGTTGCGCTGTTCCCGCTGGAATACGGTGGCATCAGGAAACGTGAGAGACAGCAGCAAAGCAGGTGTCGAGGTTGTCCGCGTTATCCTCTGTTGTCGACAGTGGGAGGCGAGAAAGGCAGTCAGTGTCGGCATGACGTCTTCCACTTTTGTACGACACATTGAAATCAAATTCTTGGAGCCGCAAAGCCCAGCGTGCTAGACGACCGGAGGGGTCACGGAGGGTAACAAGCCATTTGTAAATAAAATTGATCCATCTCTCTTTTTTGGACCCAGTGTCTGTTGGCTATAGTATATGGTGCTTGATACACTAATGCCTTACCAAAGAGGACAGTTACAGAATACAAAAGCTCACAGCAGCAGCTCACAAATTAAAACCTCACACAGCTAAGCCAATGGATTACGCAGATTATGTGCACAGATGAACTAACAGTACTGTTCACGCTATTTTTCTTTTTCAGGCATGGTGGCAGCTATCATCGCCATTGTGTTCCTTTTCCTGCTTTCCATGTGTATCCTTCTCATACTCAAAAAGTAAGTGCAGTGAAAAGCTGAGTCACATATGAATGCAGCAAACCATGCCATTGCAAACATGAAGATGGCTAAGTGCTAAAAGGCAATGCATGCGGTGTAAGTCTAGAAAGAGTCCATCTAGTAGCTATTTAACGCTTTCTTCTGTACAGTTCTGTCATCTTTCAATGCCCTTATGAAGTCAACTGCAGTGGTTGAACAACAGATATGTCTCTCGAAGTTGTGTTTCAACACGGGCAGTTGTCTTTGTCTGAGCTTCCTGATGGAGACAAGGCCCCAGTCAAAACGTTGGGTCCAACGACATTCCTTTGCCCTGTAAACCTGTGTATCTGTCTGAGTAATTTTTGTAGTGCTTTCAAGTCAGCCCTTTCGCGAAATCAGCATTCCTTGTTCTACCACTGTACATCACTTCGAATCTCCATCTTCCTGTGAACCCCTGTCTTGTTTGAATGATCTTGTGTGTGTTGCAACATGCACCAGCTAGTATGTCGTGTCGCTCACATACCCTGTATGTCTGGCAGTTTTGATGACAAAAATAGCCTAATGTATAAGTTTCTGGGCAAAAATACACTAGTTATTTTTGTTCGCGCTCTCGAGGCATGGAATGGTGATGCGACACAATTAAATGATTCATGCTGTTTTGTAGTGCATAAACAAAACAAATGCAAACGGGAAAATTTAAACCAGAACAGCAAGGTTAGAATATTTCGGAGCCAGAGTAACATACAAGTGTGCTTGATTAGAGCTTCAGTGTCCACTACAACGTCTAATGCCTTTACAGAAAACTAATTGCACCCATATACAAAATCCATTATGTGTTGATTGTTTTAGTGTATGAATTGTCATGTTCATGTTTCATTCGCACACATGCATTGCATCTTCGTTTCATTTACTGATTCTGTCAGCCCTATCAGGCTACTACACAAGTGATCACGAAATGTATAATACAGCCATAATCATTCGTACAGCACTAAAAGATACAAATGGCTCATACACAACTCGCATGATGCTTGGTTAAAACAAAAAGACCAAGAAGAAAACACCGTCAATCAAAGGCGAATAATAGCAATAAGGACAGATATGCAAGTTCAGCACTGTAGTGCACCAGCAGGAAGCCTTACATGAAGCACTGCATTGATCTGCCCATTTTCAACTCGCAGGAAGAAGTACTTTTCAAGGGCCAAGAGCCAACCAGCGAAAGTGCCCAGCACTGGCCTCACAGCCAACAACGGAAGTGCCAACATCTCATACACGGACAGCAGCGGAACCATCTACCAGAACGAGGACTTCTACATGGAGATACCGCTGAAGACTGCGCAGCAAAATGGCTCGACCGCAGCCGCACACAATAACAACCACCTCACCAACGGCAGCCATCGGGCGAGCCTCAAGGCCGAAGGAAGCGGAGACCGCCGCAAGAGCCTTACGCCGAGCCGCAAGAGTTCCCTCTCGTCGAAAGAGAACATCTACGAAGAGATTGCCTTGGCTTCCAAGCATCGCAGGCTCTCTTTTGGAGGTGTCACGTCCATCACGACGGGCCCGACGCCCAGTGCAGGAGTCACCGTCGTCCACACGGAACTGCCGTCCACAGCAGATGAAAATCAGGACGATCGGGAGTCATCACCAGCACTGTATGCCAAAGTTGATTTTGATCAGAAGAGGAAATCGCGGCTTATCAAGGAGCAAAGGTGAGTCGGCCTCCTGTTCTTGGGAGTCTGCGAGAGAAAAGTCTTTGCATATACAGTAATGTGCATTGGTAGCGTGTGACTAAGCCTTTCAGCTAGCTTGATATTCAGCTAGCTTGGTCTTCGGCGGCCGTATGGTATTGTATGGTCTGCTGTTAAAGGGAACAGCTAACTAGAAGTGAATGGTATAAAACTTGGCATTTCTTCTAGCTTTTCAGAAAAGAGTGGCTGATGTGAAGCATGGTAGACAAGCATCCACTGATGAATGATTATTTTGTAGACTTTCATCTGAAATGTTATTTCCCATCAACACTGGAGTACTAGTTAGGTGTTCCCTTTACGAGTGGACTGCACTGAACACCTTGTGCATTATATGTTCAGCTGTACAAGCACTGAATCTCCTATACAGTTGCTTCTTATTGCAAATTGTTTGGATGAAAACGCAGAAAGCACAACACACACAATCCTCCAGTTCCAACTACTTCTTTATTTTAAATGTTCAAAATGCACCTTGTCCTGTGTTGTCATCTTTACATGCAGAACAAACTCACCCAAACTTTTGTTTTATTGTCTTCATACAGCAACTCGCTAGCAACAAACCAGGTTGTTATAAAATTCATGTTGTTCAAGTGTAAGCAAATGCAGGTTTCTCGAATTGTATACCGATTTCTATTTTACAGTACGGTGATAACCATGCAACATTTCTAAAGCAGCAACACATGCTACTAAGCACTGTGTTGCTGATATGCAAAAAAATGATACAGCAGTCTGGCCAGGTGTAGTGGGACTAACAAGTAGGCAGTAGTCTCAAAAGAAGCCCAGATATGTTACAAAGTATATCATAAAACAGACCAGAACAAGTGATAGGTTTCACACCCAGATAACTTATATTTAAAATTCAACGCTTTCCAGTAGGGAATACGCTCCGTACTTAAAATAGCCATGAATGATGTTTTAGAAGGTGGTACAGTTAGCTTGTTGAAGATGTTAAGGCTAAAAGTTGTGAGAATGTGATCCTCATCATTGATGAGCACATCTTGCATTGATTTAAGGAATTATGGTGCATGCTTAAATTTCTTTATTCCTTGTTTTTCTTTTTTTAATAATGCGGTTGCTGTTCTTCAAGCTTCAAGTGAGAGACAAGAATTTGAACGAGTGCACCATTCAGAGCCTCAGCCAAGAAAGCAATACTAAGCACAAAGATGTGCAAAGATGTAGAAAACGTTTAAGAATTCTAAAAAGTCATAGAAAGCTGCAAGGTATTCTTGGAAGAAACCCAACAGATGCACAGAGCCCAAATGCGCTAACACAATGCAAAACTGGGAGCTTGAGATTGATTGATTGATTGATTGATTGATTGATTGATTGATTGATTGATTGATTGATTGATTGATTGATTGATTAATTGAGAGGAAATAGACAACCTTGATGACCACACCAGAAGTGTTTAGTATGTGGTTGACATCTGAACATTAATCAGCATTTTGGGGAAGGGAGAAAAGGTGCAAAAGAGCGTGCAGAGAGAGGGATGGATAGATGGAGGTGGGCTTATATGTATGAATGAATTAAAACACGACGTAAAATACAATGCCCTGCATGCCAAGAGAGAGAGGGCAGGGAATTTGGCAGCTCCACTCGCAGAAAATACTGTAAAGTTTGACATACAGTCGAACACATACAGTCAGGAATGCATGCCACGCTACTACACAAATTACGTAAATGCTTTGATGCTAGCCTGAGGAGAGTGCCTGTGCAGCAGGTCCCGACTTTTAAAAAAAATCTGAGCAGAACTGGTCTATGATGACAAACTAAGTATGAGAATAGCATTTTTTTAGAGGTGAAAATGAATTTAATGAACACCTAAATGAGGGTTTATTGCTCTATGTACGCTTTGTACCCTTCATTAGAAATATATTTCATAGTTGGTCTGTAGTTGGTGATGATATGTTGTGATGAGTATTATGAAGAGCAGAACATACCAATGGCAAATAAATACCAATGACCCAAGTTGCATTTCAGTTGGATAGCTAGATAGCCGGAAAGTAAACTGGTCTGGCAATGCCAAGAATGCTATTCGCATTAAACATACGGAAAAGTTCAAGCCAGGCAGCACAGAAACACAGTCATGTGTACAGCTACTGAAAGATGTACGAGCGAGAGATTATTACTACTTAAAGACCAGCAGCAGTTTGTGCTGGAAACCCAAGAATTAAAAGAACATGCACAAAAAAGCATGACATCCTGTTCTCCCTATCTTTCTACCTCATAGCCTTTTCTAGCATAAACAAAATGGTGCAGCACACCTCTTTAGAAACAATAAAACTATGAGAAATGGTGGAATGCTATACACCCGTAAATGCGCTACAGTAGCAAAGTTATATTGTGAATCTTATGCCACGACCAGCCCCACCTTGTAAATAAATAACACTGACATTCTCTTTTTCTTTTCCTTTGCTTTCTCTTGCAACCGCATCAACAGGACTTCATAGGTAATGAATTAGCATAGAACGCACTGGTTCTTTTGCATATCATAGAGTGTAGCAACATGTGATTGTGTGTCTCAGACTTGCAAACTTTTCCCTCTCCCAACAGTGAGGACTTGTCGAACAAACCTGCCCCACCAAGCGGCGTCAAGTTACGTGACCTTCCTCCTATACCACCTCCAGACGAGGACGAAGACTACCACCCCTCGGTGGCCATGTCTTTAGTCGGTGCCGTGGCCCCGCTGGTGTCGCTCGCGCCTCACGTCGTGGAAGGGGACAATGTTTACGTGGACCACCCGCTCGGGGCGGAGATCGTCAGGGGGACGTTGCACACTGGAATGGTGGACAATGAACTCTACGCCACATCAGGACACAGCTAGTGCCCGTCGTGCACTCCCCCCCCCCTTCCTCAAAACTGTGCACCAAGTGTGGACAACATGTGTTGTGCGTCATTGTGAGGAACAAACACTTCTTTATCTCAGGGCATGACTCCCATGGAAGCAGTAGGCATTGTAAGGTCAGCCGGCGCGTGGGAATGGTACAGACGTCCACGCTCTTGCACTGGGCACTTGAGTAGTGCGCTGAATGGTGGAGAAAGGTACTATATTGTTGTGTTGCTGCTTGGTTTGAATGACAGTGCTCGTTGACAGTAGTAGTCACCTGAACCACGTAAGTCACACAGTCTTCAGCGTGGTGTCCTAAACATAGTACTGTAGCTGCTTTGGTAATACCCTTTATTTGATTTGCAGCACGGTGCTTAAGTGTTCTAGGCAAGGGCACGGATGACTGTACTAGATGGTCCTACCTTCAAGGCTGAGCTAAGGCCATGCTCAATTGCAAGCGACTCTTCAGTTGATCCATCAAAGCTTAAAGTGAGAATAGCAGCGAGATAGGACACAGAAAAAATCTGTTGGTATCTACACCTCTCTTTGTTTTCTGTGTCCTGTCTCAGCATATGGCACTGTATGCGTCACTCTTTATGTGTCACGTATTGGCATTGTTTTTGCCAGACGTGTACCAATTGGCACACACACACGCAGTGTTGCAGACCAGTCAAAGGTTTGCTGAATCTTGAAGTGTGACGCAGTTAGTCTTAAGCATCAGCTGTGCATCTGGAATGCTACTATACAACGAAAGCACATGCTATTATCGAAAAATCTGTAATGTCTTAAGAACATGTTACTTGTGCTAGTTGGTCGCAATGTTTTTAGAAAACATGTGCTGGAAACGCTCAATCGTGGGATTTCAAAACAAAGTCAACCAACAGATATATAAAAACAAAGAATTCATTGCTTTCACAAGCACAATGGCATTAACCATAAAGAAGTAAAAAAGCATGCTTGGAAATTTCCCGAGGACTGATGATGCCACCTTGAGACTGCATTGTTCATAACATGGCCATCTAAATCACGAAAAACAATGTTCAAGGAGAAACTGTGATGCTATGTTACAGCAGTGAGAAAACAGTGGGTAATTCATACCAAGGTATGACAAGCAACAGCAAAACAAGCCCGTGGGCATGAAGTCTTGGTCTGCAGCAGAGGCAGATCTAATGGCTCAATCGTGGCTTGTAGTATTGTCCCAGTGTTCCACATGGTATAAGGATTCTATATCATTTGTGAACCTGTTGTAGATGAGTCACAAAGTCTTTGGCTCTTGCAAAGCAAGAAGTGCTGCATTTATGTACATTCTTGGTTGAAACACATCCAAATATACATGGTTAATTAACCAAAAATAATTATTTCTTTCTAGAATATATTTAGAAGACTTGGACCAAGCCATGCACAAACCTGTAAATCATGATTTTGAATAGTGACACATCTTGTCTCTTCTTCCCACTGTTTTTCTATAGCATTCTCGCAGTGCGTTTTCAGAAGTTTTTTTTTTCTTTTTAAATTTAAAAGCATGTACCATGTTAATTACTGTTCTGCATTTATGCATTTTCAAATTATCACAGTTTATTGTGAGTGCTGTGTGTAATGTGATTTGTATTGTTGTAAAGAGCTATTCAAAAGTGATACCGGTGAACCTAGTACTGAAATGTGAAACGTTCACCATGCCGCATGAGAGTGAGGGTGTGGCGCTTGCCACGATAAC